>NC_047116.1:20302725-20490225 GCF_902500255.1 Thalassophryne amazonica
TAAAACTGATGA
The DNA here is from genome assembly GCF_902500255.1 of Thalassophryne amazonica. NCBI lineage: Eukaryota > Metazoa > Chordata > Actinopteri > Batrachoidiformes > Batrachoididae > Thalassophryne > Thalassophryne amazonica. The sequence continues at coordinate 20,302,738 of NC_047116.1, forward strand.
GATGATGTTTTATGAAAGCAGCAGTTTTCAAGACACTTTTCTCCATAGACCCTCTTGTATTTTTGGACAAATGCTCATTATTGCAGACAAATGAGGTGACTTCACTGAAAAGAGCAGGAAGATTAATAGAAACTACCAGACCGAAAATGTACAAATCTGCCTGAAAATTTCAATAAGTTTGGACTATGTTGTGCCGGAATCAAATGGCACAATATTCCACCCCAAAATCAAACCTGTGAGCATTAAACACTCACCTGCTGTAAACTTGAAAACCTGGCTGTAAAGAGCAGATAGTTTTGGGCCAAAATGCCTCAGCAGGAGGTGGAAGCTTTAATGTGCATGAAGCAACACAAACTCCTCCTTGTCAGATCAACAAGTCGTGTATGTAAAATACTGAGCATGCGGAAATGGTTTATTGTGTGGGGTTTTTGTCTATCACTGTTTTGATTCATATCTCTGCCAAGAAGGTTATTGTTTTCATTCCTATTTGTCTGTTTGCTTTCAGCAGGATTTCTCCAAACCTAACAAAGTGATGACACATTAAATCCCTGTTTTCTGGATTTTCAGATGTTTAATTTGAGATTTTTGTGCAATTGTTGTAGTGTATTTTTTTTATTATTGCCATTTATTGTTTTATCATTCTTTCATTTTGTTTAGTGGATAGATTAATGGAATAGTCCTATATACACTCAACAAAAATATAAATGCAACACTTTTGGTTTTGCTCCCATTTTGTATGAGATGAACTCAAAGATCTAAAACTTTTTCCACATACACAATATCACCATTTCCCTCAAATATTGTTCACAAACCAGTCTAAATCTGTGATAGTGAGCACTTCTCCTTTGCTGAGATAATCCATCCCACCTCACAGGTGTGCCATATCAAGATGCTGATTAGACACCATGATTAGTGCACAGGTGTGCCTTAGACTGCCCACAATAAAAGGCCACTCTGAAAGGTGCAGTTTTATCACACAGCACAATGCCACAGATGTCGCAAGATTTGAGGGAGCATGCAATTGGCATGCTGACAGCAGGAATGTCAACCAGAGCTGTGCTCGTGTATTGAATGTTCATTTCTCTACCATAAGCCATCTCCAAAGGCGTTTCAGAGAATTGGCAGTAAATCCAACCAGCCTCACAACCGCAGACCACGTGTAACCACACCAGCCCAGACCTCCACATCCAGCATGTTCACCTCCAAGATCGTCTGAGACCAGCCACTCAGACAGCTGCTGAAACAATTGGTTTGCATAACCAAAGAATTTCTGCACAAACTGTCCAGAAACCGTCTCAGGGAAGCTCATCTGCATGCTCGTCGTCCTCATCGGGGTCTCGACCTGACTCCAGTTCGTCGTCGTAACCGACTTGAGTGGGCAAATGCTCACATTCGCTGGCGTTGGCACGTTGGAGAGGTGTTCTCTTCACGGATGAATCCCGCTTCACACTGTCCAGGGCAGATGGCAGACAGCGTGTGGTGGCGTTGTGTGGGTGAGCGGTTTTCTGATGTAATGTTGTGGATCGAGTGGCCCATGGTGGTGGTGGGGTTATGGTATGGCAGGCGTCTGTTATGGACGAAGAACACAGGTGCATTTTATTGAAGGCATTTTGAATGCACAGAGATACCGTGACGAGATCCTGAGGCCCATTGTTGTGCCATACATCAAGAACATCACCTCATGTTGCAGCAGGATAATGCACGGCCCCATGTTGCAAGGATCTGTACACAATTCTTGGAAGCTGAAAATGTCCCAGTTCTTGCATGGCGGCATACTCACCGGACATGTCACCCATTGAGTATGTTTGGGATGCTCTGGACCGGCGTATACGCCAGCGTGTACCAGTCCTGCCAATATCCCCAGCAACTTCGCACAGCCATTGAAGAGGAGTGGACCAACATCCACAGGCCACAATTGACAACATGATCAACTCTATTCGAAGGAGATGTGTTGCACTGCATGAGGCAAATGGTGGTCACACCAGATACTGACTGGTATCCCCCCCCCAATAAAACACAACTGCACCTTTCAGAGCGGCCTTTATTGTGGGCAGTCTAAGGCACACTTGTGCACTAACCATGGTGTCTAATCAGCATCTTGATATGGCACACCTGTGAGGTGGGATGGATTATCTCAGCAAAGGAGAAGTGCTCACTATTACAGATTTAGACTGGTTTGTGAACAATATTTGAGGGAAATGGTGGATATTGTGTATGTGGAAAAAAGTTTTAGATCTTCGAGTTCATCTCATACAAAATGGGAGTAAACCAAAAATGTTGCGTTTATATTTTGTTGAGTGTATGAACTTTTCACAGCCAAGCTTCAAGCGTGCAGGAGATTGTTTTACTCAAAGATTTACACACGGCTTATAGAGACATGAGATACGGGTTCCGCAATCTCACACTGGGTCCCGCCACGGAGCTTGAAAAACACTGCTACAGAGGGTGGAGAGCAGCGTGGGATGGGACACACTCACCACATCCCTACATGTGGACAGGGCCTCCAGAGAACACCCCCCGCCCCGCCTCGCTGCATTAGAGGGCCGCCCCCGCACCGAACGGAGAGAAGTTGAGATGAGCCCTCTGCAAGATAAAGCAGTGTCAGACACACTTTTCAGAATCAGACAGCGAGGGGAGGAGAGGGAAAGAAATTCTGTTAGATGAGAACAGCCTCACAGCTCAGACATTCTGAGGAGAAACCTTGGAAGACCAGACTATTACATTAGCACCAAGAATGTGCTTCATACGTTATCAACCGGTGAAAGAAAACTGAGCTGACCTCGAACACAGTGTGCTGGTAAAACAGTGTATTTGCGGCCTGTCCACCCACACAGACAGGGGCTTCAGAGCGACGCCCCGCGCGTTAAGTCCGGCGGTGGCAACAGGGGCACATCATTTAGCCCACTGGTGACACTTGGAGTCAGCACAAGCTGTGCTTTGTGATCTGTGGTGCTACTAACTTCTGCATGGTTCATCCTGAGCTGCTGAAATGGGATCACTGTGTACTTTTACTTATTGCTGTGCTTCGTGCACCAGCGACCTTCAGCGATGAAGCTTTATCGGTCTCGCGGTGGTGAAAGTTTCTTTCAGCCTGGAGTTGGCTGGCATGGGAAAAACACAGAGAGAGTACAGGTATCCTGCAGAAAAACAGCCTCCGGGTGAAAGAGGAACATTAATTATGGTTGTGACAGATGAGCCCCTAAATGAATAAGGACGCGGAGATAAAGAATAGAATTACCCTTTTTCAGTATGGGAGGAGTTTGATCACACGTGTCTGTCTATCAGCATGTAAACAGCTGGATGTATTTTTTTTTAAAAAGGGTTCTTTTGGAATGCTACAAGGTCATGTTTAAAATTTTTGAAATGTTTCCTCCTGTTGCGGCCTCAAGGCTACACAAGCTACGTTGTCACTGTGGGTGGTTCGGTGCTTCTCCGTCATCTGCCTGGTATTCAAAGAGGAATGACGGCTATGCAAATTGTGAAAAAAAGAGAGATTTGTTGACCAAACTACATGGAATAACCCATTTGGATCTGCCTGACAAATAATTATACCTGTCACTATGACTGAAATAGTGCTGACTTTAGCCTTAATGTGAAACTCATTTGTTCTGGATGCACATTCATAAACCATCCAGCAGGTGACAGTGTTCAGCATGTCTTCCTTTTGATATGGACTCGAGAGCGATGTTTCAATACAGGTTTTGAAATGTTCCTGAACATTCTTTCAAGTTCTCCGTCACTAATTTGCAGGACAAACAAAAGGTTTTGGCACCATCCGCAGCCAAACATTCTATCCATTCTTTAATTTTTGTTCTGCATTCTACTGTATTACTCCTCCTGCAGTGGGCAGGGCTTCATATTTCTCCCTGTAATTTCTAGCTTAAAGCCACTGTCATGAAGGTGGCTGCTGGTGCACACTGCCCACCCAACTTGGCGACTTGGGCAGGTTTCAGCAGGTGGCAGTTGAAGTACATGTAAGATAACCTGGAGCAGTTTGTAATTTTCCGTAATCCAACCAACATCCATTAACCATTCAGCAGTTGGCAAAATGAGATGATTGGGAAGGACTATTAACAATTGTGTAGTATTTTGCTGTCCAGCTGAACTGCTAGGAGGCTAGTTACTTTACAATTGGAGGTTTAAATTTATAGAAGAAAATATACACCATCGAGTTCATTGAACTTTATTTGAACCAAGTGCTATGTTGTTTTTTGAAATTCAAATATATTTCAGGACTTTTCTAGGCTCTATTTTTAGATGTTTTGGGGTCATCTATTCATTTTGGACAAAAAGGGAATCAGCTAATGAATGCATGTATTAAGTAGAATGCAAAACCCAGCTTGGGCAACCTGGCTGATGAGGGGCTGTGGCATTGTGTGGTTGTTTAGCCCGTGACTGTGTCTGCATTTTTTTTGTCCTGAATGGAAAGATGAACCCAAAAACATCTAAAAATACAACCAAAGTTGAAAAAAAATCCCAAATTTCCCTTTAATGGGAAAAACTGTCAGTGTCCTAGTACATATGGACCCATTTGAAGACTGAGTCATCAAAATGTTTTTTGCGTTTGTCAAGACACACAAGACAATTTACACGTGTTCAAACATTTGTACATAATGACACTACTCATTCTCACTGCTCATTCTTGCGTGTACATGTGACCATTTGTGCAGGACATTAAATTCAATCGTGCAACCAAACACCTTCCCCTCAGAGCTGGAGAAAGCTCACATGTCAGCATGTGATGGGATGTTCACACAAGGCCACTTTCCAGCCCGCTCACAATGTCAACAAAAGCCACAACGAAATAAAAGCCTTTGGTGGTTGTTGTCTTTTAATTATGTGTGTCTTTCCGTATGTGTGTGTGGTTGACTGAAAGTTACCATTTATAAAAGAAGGTCACACGTCATTTTCGCTTTCTCCAATTGAAGGCCAACACGTAAAAAGCAGACACACAAATAAAGAGCGTAACGTTACAAATGTTGGGAAAGTGTCAGTACACGGACCCACAACAGGGGGCGCAAATGAACGGACAATGGAGAAAGTCAAATAACAAGGCTTTACTGTTGTGAACGTGCACAACAAATACAACCAATCATGGAAATGGACAACAGTCAATTCACAAAAGTGTCGTGTGGGCAGGCTTGAAGATAGGAGATGCCTCTCCAAGGTAAGACCGGAACAACACGGCTTCCTCCGCCACAGGACCCCGGGAATACTGGAGCCGCCAAGTCCCGAACTCCCAGGTGGCCACTGCCTCCGCGTGTCGGACCTGGTACTGCTGGCGAGGAACAAAGAACAGTTAGATGGGGGCGCGTTTGCACCCAAGACTCCGAACAGCAGGGAAGTTACCTCCACCTCTCGTTGGAACAGTAATCCACAATCTAAGCACTAATCCAAAAGGATACACTCCGTCAGCTTTGATACGTTACCTTTCAGGTAGAAACGATATCTCGGCAATGAGGTGGAGATGCTGTCCTGCTGATATACCCCACTGATGATTGCTGTCAGCTGTCTCAGGTGATGGGTGACAGCTGTCACCTTGGCTGCTCCTGTGAGGCGGCGGCGCCCTCTGGTGCCTGGAGCCCGCACTCCAGGCAGGGCGCCCACTGGTGGTGGTGGGCCAGCAGTACCTCCTCTTCAGCGGCCCACACAACAGGACCCCCCCCTCAACGGGCGCCTCCTGGCGCCCGACTGGGCTTGTCCGGGTGGCGACGGTAAAAGTCGGCCAGGAGGGCCGGATCCAGGATGAAGCTCCTCTTCACCCAGGAGCGTTCTTCGGGACCGTACCCCTCCCAGTCCACCAGATATTGAAAGCCCCGGCCCATCCGTCGGACGTCCAACAGCCGGCGCACTGTCCAAGCCGGCTCGCCATCGATGATCCGGGCAGGAGGTGGTGCCGGACCGGGTGCACAGAGGGGCGAGGTGTGATGGGGCTTGATCTTTGACACATGAAATACCGGATGGATCCGCAGTGAGGCTGGAAGCCGAAGCCTCACTGCGGCGGGATTGATGACCTTGAGAATCTTAAATGGACCTATGTATCTATCTTGCAGTTTTGGGGAGGCCACTTGCAGGGGAATGCCCTTGGTGGACAACCACACTTCCTGCCCGGGGCGATACGTAGGGGCCGGGGTCCGCCGCCGGTCTGCATGGGTCTTCGCCCTCATTCGGGCCTTCAACAAAGCAGAACGGGCGGCACGCCACACCCGACGGCACTTCCGCAGGTGGGCCTGGACCGAGGGCACACCGACCTCTCCCTCAACCACCGGGAATAGTGGGGGCTGATACCCCAAACACACCTCAAAGGGGGAGAGGCCGGTGGCTGATGACACTTGACTGTTGTGGGCGTACTCGATCCAGGCCAGATGAGTACTCCAGGCCGCCGGGTGCGCGGCTGTCACACAACGTAGTGTTTGCTCCATTTCTTGATTAGCCCGCTCTGCTTGCCCGTTGGTCTGGGGGTGATACCCGGATGAGAGACTGACCGTGGCCCCCAGTTCCCGGCAGAAGCTCCTCCAGACGTGTGAGGAGAACTGGGGACCGTGATCGGAGACGATGTCTGATGGTATCCCATGCAGGCGGACGACGTGGTGGACCAGGAGGTCCGCTCTCTCCTGGGCCGTTGGGAGCTTCGGGAGGGCCACGAAGTGGGCCGCCTTGGAGAATCGGTCCACTATCGTGAGGATGACGGTGTTTCCCTGGGACGGCGGGAGGCCCGTGACAAAATCCAGGCCGATGTGGGACCAGGGGCGATGAGGCACGGGCAGCGGCTGTAGCAGTCCCGGAGCCTTGCGATGGTCGGCCTTGCCCCTGGCGCAGGTGGTACAGGCCTGGATATAGTCCCGGACGTCGGCCTCCAGGGACGCCCACCAGAAGCGCTGCCGGACAACTGCCACGGTTCTTCGCACCCCTGGATGACAGGAGAGCTTAGAGCCGTGACAGAAGTCCAGGACTGCAGCCCGTGCCTCTGGTGGGACGTAAAGTCTGTTCTTTGGTCCAGTCCCGGGGTCCGGGCTTCGTGCCAGGGCCTCCCGGACGGTTCTCTCTACGTCCCAGGTGAGGGTGGCCACGATAGTGGACTCCGGGATGATGGGTTCCGGTGGATCCGACAACTCCGTTTTGACCTCGTCTTCGTGTACCCGGGACAAGGCATCCGATTTCTGGTTCTTGGTCCCGGGCCGGTAGGTGATGCGGAAGTCAAAACGGCCGAAGAACAGTGACCAGCGGGCTTGCCTGGGATTCAGCCGCTTGGCGGTCCTGATATATTCCAGGTTCCACTCTTCAAGAGCCTCTTTCACCGCAAGGAGCTCTCGATTGCCGACGTCATAGTTCCGTTCGGCTGGGGTCAACCTGCGGGAAAAATAGGCACACGGGTGAAGGACCTTATCGGTCTTCCCGCTCTGGGACAGCACGGCTCCTATCCCTGAGTCCGAGGCGTCCACTTCAAGCACTAACTGGGGACTAGGATCGGGCTGCACCAGAATAGGTGCAGACGAGAAGCGCCGTTTCAACTCCTTGAATGCGGCATCGCACCGATCCGACCAGGTGAAGGGGACTTTTGGTGAGGTCAGGGCTGTCAGGGGGCTAACTACCTGACTGTAGCCCTTAATGAACCTCCTGTAGAAATTAGCAAAGCCTAGGAACTGTTGCAGCTTCCTACGGCTTGTGGGTTGGGGCCAGTCTCTCACCGCCGCAACCTTGGCCGGATCAGGAGCGACGGAGTTGGAGGAGATGATGAACCCCAGGAAGGACAAAGAGGTGCGGTGGAACTCACACTTCTCGCCCTTCACAAACAGCCGGTTCTCCAACAACCGCTGCAGGACCTGACGTACATGCCGGACATGAGTCTCAGGATCCGGAGAAAAGATGAGTATATCGTCTAGATAGACGAAGACGAACCGGTGCAGGAAATCCCGCAAGACATCATTAACTAATGCTTGGAACGTCGCGGGGGCGTTTGTGAGGCCGAACGGCATGACCAGGTACTCAAAGTGACCTAAGGGGGTGTTAAATGCCGTTTTCCACTCGTCTCCCTTCCGGATCCGAACCAGATGATACGCATTTCTAAGATCGAGCTTGGTGAAGATTTGGGCTCCATGCAGGGGTGTGAACACCGAATCCAACAGGGGCAACGGGTATCGGTTGCGAACCGTGATCTCGTTCAGCCCCCTATAATCAATGCATGGACGAAGTCCGCCGTCTTTTTTGCCCACAAAAAAGAAACCTGCGCCCATCGGGGAGGTGGAATTCCGGATCAACCCGGCGGCTAATGAGTCCCGGATGTAGGTCTCCATTGATTCGCGCTCAGGCCGGGAGAGGTTGTACAGCCTGCTGGACGGAAACTCACTGCCCGGAACCAAATCAATGGCACAATCATACGGACGGTGGGGGGGAAGTGTGAGCGCCAGATCCTTGCTGAACACGTTGACAAGGTCGTGGTACTCCACCGGCACCGTCCCCAGATTGGGCGGGACTCTGACCTCCTCCTTAGCTTGGGAGCCGGGAGGAACCGAGGAACCTAGACACACCTGATGGCAGGTCTCGCTCCACTGAACCACTACCCCGGACGGCCAATCAATCCGGGGATTGTGCTTCAACATCCAGGGAAATCCTAAAACCACATGGGAGGTGGCCTGAGTCACAAAAAACTCGATCACCTCCCGTGTGATTTCCTGACACCACCAGAGTTACAGGTGGTGTCTTATGTGTGATTGGAGGGAGTAGGGAGCCATCTAGTGCTCGAACCTGCACAGGCGGGGTAAGCGCCACCAGAGGGAGCCCTATCTCCCTGGCCCATCTGCTGTCCAGCAGATTCCCCTCAGAGCCCGTGTCCACCAGTGCTGGGGCCTTCAGGGTTGAGTCCTCATACAGGATCGTAACTGGGAGTCGTGTGGCAATGTGGGTGTGTCCCACGTGAATGTCTCGGCCCACCCCTAGCCCAGTTTCTAGGGGCGGGCGTTGGAGTTTTAACCGCTCGGGGCAGTCTCTCATATGGTGCTCTATTGCACCACAAACAAAACAAGCTCCGTGGGCCCGTCTCCTCTGTGCATCTGGTGCCCTAAATGTTGCCCTACTCGTGTCCATAGCTTCGTCAGCAGGGGGAGCTGTGGCCCCACGGAGCGCAGGGGCCGTGGAGCGTGGGGAAGGCGGAGCGCGGTCGGAACTGGAAGGGAGAGGGACGGCGCGTGCCCGGCCACGCCCTTCGTCTCGTTCCCGCCGACGTTCTTCTAATCGGTTGTCTAACCGTATGACAAGATCGATGAGCCCATCTAAATCCCGCGGTTCGTCCTTAGCCACCAGGTGCTCCTTAAGAACCAAAGACAGTCCGTTTACAAAGGCGGCGCGGAGGGCAGTGCTATTCCAGCCGGACCTCGCAGCCGCAATGCGGAAGTCGACTGCATAGGCAGCTGCGCTCCGACGCCCCTGTCTCATTGACAGCAGCACGGTTGAAGCGGTTTCGCCTCTATTAGGGTGATCGAACACGGTTCTGAGCTCCCTTACAAACCCATCGTATGTCAGAAGGAGCCGTGAATTCTGCTCCCAGAGCGCTGTAGCCCAAGCGCGTGCCTCACCGCGAAGCAGGTTTATTACATAAGCTACTTTACTAGCATCGGTCGCGTACATGACGGGACGCTGTGCGAAGACGAGCGAGCACTGCATGAGAAAATCTGCGCACGTCTCCACACAGCCTCCGTACGGCTCTGGGGGGCTTATGTATGCTTCCGGGGAAGGTGGGAGAGGTCGTTGAACAACCAGTGGAACGTCTATGTTACGCACAGGATCTACGGGAGGGAGAGCCGCAGCGGCGCCCGGAGGGCGCGCTTCCACCTGCGCGGCGAGAGCCTCCACCCTTGCGGTTCAGGAGGACGTGCTGCTCGGTCATCAAATCTAACCGAGTCGTGAAAGCGGTGAGGATCCGCTGCAACTCACCGATTACCCCTCCTGCGGATGCCTGCGCGTCCTGTTCTTCCATTGGCCGTTCAACAGCCGGTTGACGCCCCTCGGGATCCATGACGTTGGCCGAGATATCCTGTTGGGAAAGTGTCAGTACACGGACCCACAACAGGGGGTGCAAATGAACGGACAATGGAGAAAGTCAAATAACAAGGCTTTACTGTTGTGAACGTGCACAACGAATACAACCAATCATGGAAATGGACAACAGTCAATTCACAAAAGTGTCGTGTGGGCAGGCTCGAAGATAGGAGACGCCTCTCCAAGGTAAGACCGGAACCACACGGCTTCCTCCGCCACAGGACCCTGGGAATACTGGAGCCGCCAAGTCCCGAACTCCCAGGTGGCCACTGCCTCTGCGTGTCGGACCTGGTACTGCTGGCGAGGAACAAAGAACAGTTAGATGGGGGCGCATTTGCACCCAAGACTCCGAACAGCAGGGAAGTTACCTCCACCTCTCGTTGGAACAGTAATCCACAATCTAAGCACTAATCCAAAAGGATACACTCCATCAGCTTTGATACGTTACCTTTCAGGTAGAAACGATATCTCGGCAATGAGGTGGAGATGCTGTCCTGCTGATATACCCCACTGATGATTGCTGTCAGCTGTCTCAGGTGATGGGTGACAGCTGTCACCTTGGCTGCTCCTGTGAGGCGGCGGTGCCCTCTGGTGCCTGGAGCCCGCACTCCAGGCAGGGCGCCCACTGGTGGTGGTGGGCCAGCAGTACCTCCTCTTCAGCGGCCCACACAACAACAAAAGGAAAAAAAAAAAAAGAACAAAAACCGTAGTGGGCATAGCAAACCAAAAAGTGATCTTAGATAACAGCCCGCTAAGTGAAAAGTGAACTGCGATAACGCTAAATCAGTAAACCGCTAAAAAAAAAAAAAAAAAATTAGCTGAAGCTACTGCGAATTGCTAACATTTATTAGCCTATATGAATTTGGTTAAGTGAAGGAATAGATCTGTAATTAAACACATTTGGATTTGAGGACAGTGTGAGCAAGTGGCTGCCTTTATTCACCCTGTTGAGGTTTCAAATCCTGCAAAATCTCAGAAAAACTTCAAAGAGTTTGACGCCCTGCGAGATGTTGAGAGCTGCACTGAGACGCTCTGATCAGGCTGCACTTTAACCGCTGCACACGGACAACAGCATTAACATCACAACATACATCTCTTTGTAGATTCTGCCTAAAACTCGCGTGAATATATTATCTGGGTTTTTAGACGTTGTTATTGTGTTTGTTTTATGTAAACATGCAAAAAGCTCAGGTTGTTCCTCCATTATTTTCAATGGGAATCTCTGTGAACCACGATCGCTTCCTGTTCAGTCATTCTGAGGGAAACTAAAGTTTGCTCTTTAATGTCCTGCTTATTGTCCTTTACAACACCGTTTGTCCTGTTTGTTCCAGAGTAATATACAACCCCAGTTCCAATTTAGTTGGGACTTTCTGTGAAATGTAAATAAAAACAGAATACAATGATTTGCAAATCCTCTTCAACCTATATTCAATTGAATACACCACAAAGACAAGATATTTAATGTTCACAAACTTTACTGTTTTTGTGCAAATATTTGCTCATTTTGAAATGGATGCCTGCTAGTTCAGGGTCTCTGTAGTCATATTTTGCGTTTCATAATGCGCCATACATTTTCAATGGGCGACAGGTCTGGACTGCAGGCAGGCCAGTCTAGTACCCGCACTCTTTTACTACGAAGCCACGCTGTTGTAACACGTACAGAATGTGGCTTCTCTTGCTGAAATAAGCAGGGACATCCCTGAAAAAGACGTTGCTTGGATGGCAGCATGTGTTGCTCCAAAACCTGGATGTACCTTTCAGCATTGACGGTGCCATCACAGATGTGTAAGTTGCCCATGCCATGGGCACTAACACACCCCCATACCATCACAGATGCTGGCTTTTGAACTTTGCACTGGTAACAATCTGGATGGTCTTTTTCCTCTTTTGTCCAGAGGACACGACGTCCATGATTTCCAAAAATAATTTGAAATGTGGACTCATCAGACCACAGCACACTTTCCCACTTTGCGCCTATCCATTTCAAATGAGCTCGGGCCCAGAGAAGGCGGCGGTGTTTCTGGATGTTGTTGATGTTTGGCTTTCGCTTTGCTTGGTAGAGTTTTAACCTGCACTTGTAGATGTAGCGACGAACTGTGTTAACTGACAGTTGTTTTCTGAAGTGTTCCAGAGCCCACACGGTAAGATCCTTTACACAATGATGTCAGTTTTTAATGCAGTGTCACCTGAGGGATCGAAGGTCATGGGCATTCAATGTTGGTTTTCGCCCTTGCTGCTTACGTGTAGAAAGTTCTCCAAATTCTCTGAATCTTCTGATTATATTATGGACTGTAGATGATGGAATCCCTAAATTCCTTGCAACTGAGTATTGAGAAACATTGTTCTTAATCTGTTGGACTATTTTTTTCACGCAGTTGTTCACAAAGTGGTGATCCTCGCCCCATCTTTGCTTGTGAGCGGCCAAGCCTTTTGGGGATACTCCTTTTATACTCAATCATGACACTCACAATTAGTGTCCTCAGTTCCCTAACGCTTATTGAGTGTTGTTAGAAGGAAAGGTGATGTAACACAGTGGTAAACATACCACTGTCCCAGCTTTTTTGAAATGTGTTGCAGGCATCCATTTCAAATTGCGCAAATATTTGCACAAAACAATAAAATTTATCAGTGTGAACATTAAATATCTTGTCTTTGTGGGGTATTCAATTGAATATAGGTTGAAGAGGATTTGCAAATCACTGTATTTTGTTTTTATTTACATTTTACACAACATCCCAAATTCATTGGAATTGGGGTTGTTTATAAAATGTCTGAAATACAGTTTGTGTTTATTAAATTCCACGCAGATTAAATGTAGCAGGCACGGATTATTTGGAATATTTGTTTTAGCAAGTTTTCAGGGTCTCATGCATGCAGTCTCTTATTAATGTGATGAAAAGCATAAAAAATTACATTTTGGTAGTATAATGTTCATTTGCCATTGTCGTCATGTGGTTTCTGTATGATGTTTAGACTGTAGTGACTCTATGGTGCACAAAGAATTACGGGATATCTCAATAGGACGAATAGAGCCGACATTCACTATCAAATATGGGTTTAAATTTGTATTTAGTTAAGATGAGGCTGTTAATGCTAATTGTTGGCTAATGCAACAGAAAGCCGCACAAGACTTTTCATCACAAAAGTAAGATCACTGGCCAACAAAACGGACCAGCGCACCAAATCTATCTTTAAATCTTAGCGGATTTAAAGTTAGCGTAAATTAATGTAGCAGACGCTAAGTGATCCCCTAATGGCTTTCAGAGTTAGCTGAAAAGCTAATCTGTGAATGAAAAAGTTAACTTTGCTCGTTAGTGCACAAGCGGAATTGTGTCCACTACTGCGAAAAACCCAGAAGGCCGTAATGGACAGTGGTACAGTGAGTTAGACACATTGCATTTGAGTTAAATTCAAATTATCGTCACATAGTTAATGTGTTTACCTGAGTGTGATGACTGTCCAAGTGTCTGTGCAGAGACGTCGAGGTGGACGAGTTTGATTTGCTTTGAATCTCATCCTCCAAAGAACCTGAATACAAAATATGAACACATCACAAAGTAAAGTTGACCGTTGACCATCCTGCTGAAGGTGCTTCCACAAACCCACTAAGGGCCCTATCTTAACTGTTTATAGGGCACAGCGCAAGTGCAGTTGGGGTGTGTCCAACTCCACTTAGATATTTAGAAGAAGTAAGTCCTATACAGACCATGAGGCCCATCAGACTGGTGCTTATGCAGGGATTCCGTAGCATGAACCACATAAGAGTCTACACAACTCCTTGAACTGGACGCCGGTCCAAAACAGGTTACTTCCCCAGCTAAGTACACCTGAGTCGACTGGGACGACGACGCTCACAGGTAGTGAGTTGGACACACTCCAAATATATTTGCACTTCAAACTCTGTGTCACAGACTGTCAGAATATGTGCTGATGTTTTCTGGAACTGCAAACCCGAAATGCAAAAGCACCCACAGCTTACACAAAATTGTGGTATGTGATGTATTTATCACTCTGAACCATGGCATCAATCTGCATGCACAGCGGTGTGAGTCATCTCTGTGGAAATCCGTGAGATGTGAAACCTGACATTAGGTGTACCATACAGGCTGTTACCATTTGGAATCTGGTTGCCATTCTCTACAGGGGCGGGGCTTGAGGAGTGTGGCGAGTGGTTGTTGGCATTCTTGTCCTGCAGTTGCAGAGACGGTGAAGTGGGGGCAGAGCCACATTCTTCCCGCCCCGGCACATTGATGTTAGAATTGAATCCTGCTAGAAAGGGGAAAACGTATAATGTCATTCCTGTGTAATAACATGTGATCTCAAAGTTCAAGCAGTACTGCAAACTGTACTTTTCATGCCATAGAATGTCACATTTCACAGGTCCTGAAACAACAAGATCTGTTGTATCAATGAATCCATTTGAAGTTAACAGCTGTTTTGCACTTTTGCATCAGGCTGCTGACACTTAAAAGAAGTGAAGTCTGCAATTTCAAATTGAGCATACTGTGTTCGGAGCAACGTTTGTTCCTCTAATCCTCCCAGGTGTTATGGCCTATTCCCGTCATCTATGTATGTGAATGAAGGTTGACCGCAGCATTCCCTTTAAAGTTTTGTTTTGACAAAGGTCAAGGGAATTGGGAGCCAAAGGTCAAAAGATTGATATTTTTTCATTTTGATGTCCACCATAATTTGCGCATATACATACAAGCCCTGGCAAAAATTATGGAATCACCGGCCTTGGAGGATGTTCATTCAGTTGTTTAATTTTGTAGAAAAAAAGCAGATCACAGACATGACACAAAACTAAAGTCATTTCAAATGGCAACTTTCTGGCTTTAAGAAATACTATAAGAAATCAAGACAAAAAGATTGTGGCAGTCAGTAACAGTTACTTTTTTAGACCAAGCAGAGGAAAAAAAAATAGGGAATCACTCAATTCTGAGGAATAAATTATGGAATCATGAAAAACAAAAGAACGCTCCAACACATCACTAGTATTTTGCTGCACCACCTCTGGCTTTTATAACAGCTTGCAGTCTCTGAGGCATGGACTTAATGAGTGACAAACAGTACTCTTCATCAATCTGGCTCCAACTTTCTCTGATTGCTGTTGCCAGATCAGCTTTGCAGGTTGGAGCCTTGTCATGGACCATTTTCTTCAACTTCCACCTAAGATTTTCAATTGGATTAAGATCCGGACTATTTGCAGGCCATGACATTGACCCTATGTGTCTTTTTGCAAGGAATGTTTTCACAGTTTTTGCTCTATGGCAAGATGCATTATCATCTTGAAAAATGATTTCATCATCCCCAAATATCCTTTCAATTGATGGGATAAGAAAAGTGTCCAAAATATCAACGTAAACTTGTGCATTTATTGATGATGTAATGACAGCCATCTCCCCAGTGCCTTTACATGACATGCAGCCCCATATCATCAATGACTGTGGAAATTTACATGTTCTCTTCAGGCAGTCATCTTTATAAATCTCATTGGAACGGGACCAAACAAAAGTTCCAGCATCATCACCTTGCCCAATGCAGAGTCGAGATTCATCACTGAATATGACTTTCATCCAGTCATCCACAGTCCACGATTGCTTTTCCTTAGCCCATAGTAACCTTGTTTTTTTTTTTGTTTAGGTGTTAATGATGGCTTTTGTTTAGCTTTTCTGTATGTAAATCCCATTTCCTTTAGGGGGTTTCTTACAGTTCGGTCACAGACGTTGACTGCAGTTTCCTCCCATTCGTTCCTCATTTGTTTTGTTGTGCATTTTCGATTTTTGAGACATATTGCTTTAAGTTTTCTGTCTTGACACTTTGATGTCTTCCTTGGTCTACCGGTATGTTTGCCTTTAACAACCTTCCCATGTTGTTTGTATTTGGTCCAGAGTTTAGACACAGTTGTTGTGAACAACCAACATCTTTTGCAACATTGCGTGATGATTTACCCTCTTTTAAGAGTTTGATCATCCTCTCTTTTGTTTCAATTGACATCTCTCGTGTTGGAGCCATGATTCATGTCAGTCCACTTGGTGCAACAGCTCTCCAAGGTGTGATCACTCCTTTTTAACTGCAGACTAACGAGCAGATCTGATTTGATGCAGGTGTTAGTTTTGGGGATGAAAATTTACAGGGTGATTCCATAATTTATTCCTCAGAATTGAGTGAGTCCATATTTTTTTTCCCTCTGCTTGGTCTAAAAAAGTAACTGTTACTGACTGCCACAATTATTTTTCCTGATTTCTTATAGTGTTTCTTAAAGCCAGAAAGTTGCCATTTGAAATGACTTTAGTTTTGTGTCATGTCTGTGATCTGCTTTTTTTTCTACAAAATTAAACAACTGAATGAACATCCTCCGAGGCCGGTGATTCCATAATTATTGCCAGGGGTTGTAGATGGGATCTGGATTAACCTAGGCAACATTTAACAACATCAAATTTAACAAAGATCAATCATTGGGGGTCAAGGTAAGTGGCGTCAGACGACAAAATATGGTTTTCACTCTGATTTCAATATTTAAGATGCAAGATTCGCATTAAAGTGGCAGGGACACGGAGGTGGATTCTGGAATTGCCCAAGCATGGCCAAATGTGACAAAGGTCAATCATTGGGGTCAAGGTTATGATATCAAGTTTTTATATTTATTTATGTTATTTATTTATGTTTCAGAACAGAATCATTATTTTAAAATAATGATAACTGGTTAATACTGTTATTTTCTTTTGCTCTTGAAAAGGTTTCTGTTTAAAATGACCCAGTGAGGTTTACTTCCTGTTGTTCACTTATTTTTTGGTTGTTGATGGTGGGACAAAGCGTGTCATGCTGAGAAATGCAACAGGAGCAGACAAACATCGAGGGACTTTTTTAGAAACCTTGAATTTATTGGCATTATTATGCTTTTTTAAAATTTTGGAATATTTATGGAATATATTTTTGTCAGATTAAGACTTTATATTTACTCTGTGTGTTTAATGGTTTAAATACGCAATACAGTAAGTTTATTTCAGATGACCAGCGCCGGCCTTCTTTCGCTTAAAAGGCTTCATTTTACTCAGTGTCCCGCTTGGCTGCTTCTGTTGCTTGCTACAGCACACTGTATTGTCTTCTTCTCTGTTTATCGTGGGAGCGTTACAGTGCCACACACAGGTCTGGCAAATCCAGTGTTTTCAGGGTCCCACAGCTGATTTGCAATGTTATTAACCAGTTTGGGAATGATATTTTTATGTTCTAACCAGTTCAGGAACATCAATTTTGGAGTGGAACCCAAAACCGGAAATGTTAAATTACCGTTTCTGTTCAGAATTAACCAGTTGTGAGAAAATTTGGGCTCAAAGCCCTGGTTTTAACAGACAACATAATCCCGATCATAACATAAAGTTAAAAACATTTATTTCAAACATGGTCCTTGGTAGTAAAACATAACAAACCGCAAAACAGCAGATCAAAACAACAGATAAAATGTGACAAAATTCATCATCTGCTACTCTGTACCATAAACCACTGGAGGTGGGTTCCAGAATTACTCAGTAAAGTCAAAGTCACCAATAGTCAATCATTAGAGTCAAGGTCATTGGAGTCAGAGTTCAAAATTTAAGTTGTTGTTATTATTATTATTATTATTATTAGAAGGGGGGTTTACAGAGTTGCCCAGCAAGGGCAAATTTACTAAAGGTCAATCGCTGGGGTCAAGGTCATGTCTGCCTGTTTGTCTGTTAATTTGCTCCTTCCAGGCCTTTTTGCTCATTTCTACCACACTTGGTATGTCAATAAAGGTTGACCCCAAAATTGCCTTGAGAGAACTAATTTGGTCAAAGGTCAAGCAATTTGATTTTCAACCTGATTTACACCAAATATGATTCACATTTGGGTGGATTCCAGAACTGCCCTGGTGAGGCCAACCAGAGTTTAGTCATTTAGGTGAAGGTCAAGGTCACTGGGGACAAATCTCAGCTTGCTGTCACCTTTACTGTCTTCATACCTATGGATACTACCCCTAGTTTTTCCAGAGCTGAAGCCCTGAATGTTGGTGTTAACGTTGGACGACAAAAAGGTCATCTTGTACCATCCCTGAAGGCAGCAGCGCATGGGATTAAACAGTGTTCTTTATCAGAAAGGTGACTCCATATGACCTGCAGCTCCTTCTGGGGGCTCACGCAGTGTCGCGTGTGCACAGTGAGCAAGTGTGATAGTGTGTGCTAATACCTGTGTACATGTTGTGAATGGGAACTCATCAGCTGCTGTTCCACACAGAGAATGTGCCCCTGCTGCCAGCCGTCATCGTCACAAGGCGCCTAAATATAAATTCACCACCCTGGATGTGGGTCCTGAGGGTGTGTGTGTGTGTCTGTGTGTGTGCGTGAGGTAGAAAAGGCCAGGTATAAAGGGGTCGATTCCGATTGGTAAGATGTACGGAATGACGGACGTTTGGATCTTCATCAAATGTTTGCTATAACGCATTTTGCATTTGTGCTTGAAGATGAGTTACTACAGACGTCCTGCCTGCCAAAGACCACCTGCCGCCAGCCCAGTCTGGCTCATTCCTGTGGGTTTCCTATTCCCTCAGGAAGATCTAGAGGAGGAGGAGAAAGAGGAGCCAGAGGCAGCTGCTCTTCACAGCGATGTCTGGGATACCAGCTGTAACCCCTGGTCACTCCACCAGCGTCACATATCACACTCAGCCATTTAACAACTGAGCGGGATCGGAAGTAGGTCATCCTGTTAAGCCTACTGGCACCCCTTAACGCTCTGATATAAGAGCGCCCGCATTGCTTTGCCCATCCGAAATAACAGCACAGTTACAAACCCCAATGCCACATTCCCCTGCCGTGCACAGTTCCCATGAAGCCAGTGTGTTTCCTGCAAAGCACGCTGTGCTGCTGGATTCTTACGCAAAATGTCACAAGATACAGGTGTGTCAGCAAGTGCACTTGTGCTCATACCTGTTCTTATATGGCGTTCAACCTCTTACCCCTTGACCTTGTCCCCATTTAGTAGCATAACTGGCAGGTCGTTGATGTCACGCGTCTTATGTAAGATGACTGATGACGGGCATGAACAAAAACTAGTTTTGGTTGTTTAGAATGCTGCCAAATAGTTTCAAACATGAGTCATAGATCATACAGTGCATTCGGAAAGCGTTCACAGAGCTTTACTTTTTCCACATTTTGTTATGTTACAGTCTTATTCCAGAATGAATGAAATTCATTTTTTTCACAATATTCTACACACAATACCCCATAATGACAATGTGAAAAATGCTGGGTTTTGTTTTTAGATTTTTACAAATTTAGTAAAAATATAAAAACTAAGCATTTAATTTTTTCCACAAAATGTGAAAAAAGTGAAGCACTGTGAATACTTTCCAGATGCACTGTATGTACTGATATGCCTGGACTGGACAATAATACAGCATTTGCAGACATTTCTTTATTGTTAAACCAGGGCAACCACAAACACACTGCAATGAAACAGAGATGCTGTGATAAAAATGTTGTTGGATAAAACATTCACGACCATCTGTGCATGATGGGACTGCAACAGGAACTGAAAATGAATAAATTACACTCTGTCCTTTAGTGGATCTCATGCATACGACCAAAATTGTACATTTTGTGACATTTCTCAATGTTTACAAAATGTTTCCACATAAGAACCTTATAATAGTAACCAATGTCATAACAGTAAGTAAAGATTCTAATTGTGTTTAACGTTACATTGTTGCAAATTTTCTACTTCTCAAGATGAACCATTTCGGTAACGCCAACCAATTTGCTACCTTTCAAAAGTTTGGAAATAGAACAACATATCGATTTCTTCATTTAATATAAAGATGATTTACCACCCTCTGCTAGAATGGAGTTAGTCCAGAATGTAATTAGCAACGTTAGCTAATATCTGGTATGCCTGTGCATTTTGGCTCAAGGATGAATGGCGCCAAAACGGAATGCTGATAGAACTAATATTTTTGGAGAAACTACAAACGGCAAATGTCAGCTGTCCCCAGTCACACACTCACAGAGCTTCTTGTTTTTTCTGCATTCTGCTGCAAGCAGGTGCTTTTAATTTTTACACATGCACAAATGGAGATGGTGGTGGAAGACATCAAACGCAATACTCTTTTCACTAATGGTAATGTCAGCTTTTTTTTCAGGTATCTTGTCCACAGACACACAGACACAGACGCCAGTGAAAAGAATTACCCTGCTACTGCCACATTGCTGGGGTCAACCTTCATTCACATGCCAAGGTTGGTGGAATTCGGCCATTGCACTTGGGAGGAGTGAGGAAATAAACAGGTCAACACTGCTCAAATGTTCTGTTTAGAATTTGCACACTTCACTATATGGAACGGAGATAATCCGCAAAGTGGAAGGAAGCATGACATGAAATAACTATTAACTTTGAATATATTCATTGATGCAACAGACTGCAACAGGTGCATTCCTTTCTGAAAACTGTGTCAATGTCCAACTACTTGTTGACTTGACTTGAGCCTCCACGGTACTGTTTGTGTCTCTGCCTTCATGGAACTGAGTCAGCATGGCTTAAATCAGCCTGGCCAGTACAAATCCAGAGGACTATGGGGTCAGTGCTCATCTTCGGATACTGTAGCCTGAAGTATGAGAGTCTACAACTCCCCCTGGATAGAATGCCAAACCTTCACAGAAGTGTAGGTGAAATACCCCTCTGGTTTCCAAATGATACTCTATTCAAATTTAACCAAAACTGTTCCCTCTGTATAATGTAAGGAAATGTTAAGGGACTCCCCAGTGACATCCTGGGGAAAACCCAACAACATAAACAAATAAGGCTGCTGATGGTGCAGCTAGAAGACTGAAACGGTGCCCATTTGATCACACAACAACACTACGCAGTGTGGTAGTACCCAAACAAAATGTTAATTAGGTACTTTGCCTGATATTTGTCACTTTTACGTGGAGAAAAAGAAGGATCCCTGGAGAGAATGGTGACATTTTTTTATGTATTTGATGTCTATTTCCTCAATAAAGGGACAAATGTCAAGAAATTGGGACATTTTATCCTGTGCTTTCAAACTTTTGAGCATCGACTGAAGTCAAAAACATGATGCAACTCAAGAATGAGTGGATGGTGAACCTCTAATCCGAAAATGCTTCCAGTGCATTATATGTTCCATAAACACACATGTCCTACGTTTGCAAAGGTTAACCTTTGCATCAGTGTTGCACAGCCTGTATGTGCCCTGAATGCAGTGCGCTGACCTTCACACATCAACAACTAGCCCACACTTACAGTGCATCTTAATGTTATATGGGTTACACAAGGTTCATTAGCTAGCATGATGTAAGGCAGGTGCAGCAGCCAATGGGCATCGCACCAAAGACCGTAACACACTAACTGACTGCCACACGTGGACCAAAGAGGGTAGCTAACTACAAAATCAAAATGAATAAAACAGAATTTTCAAATGAGTCGGGTAAATAGACAAAATCTATGAAACATGTTTCCTTCTGATGCAGGTACTCAAACAGTTTTACAATGATGCCTCACATTCTCCCTTTCAAATACTATATCTGGCAATGCAAACCCTTGAGAGACGTATGGCCTCTGAAAATTGCGGGAATGTATAAAAATAATGGTCAATGAGATATTTTTGTTTAACCTCTTGAATTAAATGCAGAGCAGACAGTGCAGTGGGTTAGGAGTTGGGCTCCCAATATGTAGTCCTGGGCTCAATTCCAGGTCACACTGTCTGTCCTAATTCTTAGACCAGATGTATCATCTACACTGTGCTGGTACATGAGCTGTAAGTGGGTCTCATAGCCCAGTGGTGCTCTCACTGAGCTACCTAACCCAGTGCTAAGAACAAAAAAGAATACCCACAACAAATATCAGTAATAACTATCAATCAATCAATCAACTTTTTTCTTATATAGCGCCAAATCACAACAAACAGTTGCCCCAAGGCGCTCCACATTGCAAGGCAAGGCCATACAATAATTATGAAAAAAAAACAAAAAAAAAACTAGTCAAACAAAAACAATCATGCTTTTCCAGTGGGTGGGTCCACAATATTCTACACACAATACCCCATAATGACAATTTCTACCACACTTGGTAAATAATAAACTACACTACCCAATGAAAAACACTGTATGCCAACCAAGCCAAAGTAATGGCTGTTTTATTGGGTTATTTGGGGCATACCTCTGCAACAGACCAATTCGTCCCATCTTATAACATTAAAAATGATTAGAAATTTTACATATCAGACTGTTTTGTCTCAATCTGACCCCCAAAGTTTGGGTATATATTCGACGCTACATGAAACCCATTCACCACATTTCATGGAAATACACTCACTAATGTCTGCGTAAGAGAGGTTATAATGCAGATTTAAGGGATCGTGACAACTCAGAAAATACTTGGCAATAAGATAAATTCATTATTGGTTTTGTTCTATCCAAGAGAATCACTGTGCAGATACCAAATAAAGATTTTGGAGGCAAGTAGAAAAAGGGTAACAGCAAAGTTTGTGTGTATTTGCACATGAGATGATGTGTAGACAGACCTCCGTCTCTCATTTTCCGCCCGGATGAGGACTTCCTCAGCAGGCTTCGTCCAGAGCTGAACAGAGTGTTAAGCTCATCCAGGGGGCTGGTCAGCGCTCTGCTGTTGGCTGGGTTAAACAGTAGGGGAGAAGATGAACACGAGTGAGCTCTCCGAGGTTCGGGACGGGACATCTTCACTGGGGAGTACGGCGGTGGCTTTCCAAGTGGGTCTCCACCCGGCCTTTGTGATGATGGCGTTTTAGTGGATTCCGTACTCCCTATAATGGATGCTGCTCGGGTTAGAGCTGGGAAACCTGCCTCAGGTGGGAAAGGGAAGTGGGAAGGGGGTCTGTAAGGGGGAGGTGGGGCATTAGGGGGAGGAGGAGGTGGTGGTGGGGTGAGTGGAGGTGTCGACTTCTTCTCTGGCATCAAGACAGTGAGGCTTGGGGAGGAATCAGCCCTCTGGCGAGCAAACTGTGGGGACAGAGGGCTGTCTGGTCCAGTAGCATAGTTCAGGTTTGTCTCAAAAACAGGCAGCTTCTTTACCTCCAACGGAGTGAGAGGTGACTCATCAGAAGCTGGTGAGCAGGTGACAGGGGAGGGCGGAAAAACCAGAAGGGGAGGGCGGTGTGGGAGCAAGTTGGGGAAAGGGGCGGGGATATCACAGCTACCGTCTTTTCCTTGCTGAGGTTTTGTGGCCCCGGTGGTGGACATGCTCTGTGCGTGTGGGACGTCACTGGCAGGGACCGCTGCTGCTTTCACCCGTTTAGTTTCTCCACTTGGAGAAGGAGATGTCCCTAGTCCCAAAAGAGCCAAGCCAAGAGCCTCCAGCTTGGCTGCCTTGGCAGCTACCGTAGGAGGAGCTCCACCATCGTCAGGAAGGACGTACTTCATCTCCTCGTAGACAGCTTCTGAGTCAAGCAGGTCGGGACTTTCAGGAGGCTCTTGGAGGCTCTGTGCTCGGGGTTGAGAACCCACCATCTCTATGTAGACATCCTCCTCATCTTGGCACTGGAACAGGCTCAGTGCCACCCCTGGTGATGCATCTAAAGAGGCTGCTTTCTGCATCAGAGCACCGTGTCCTCCCAGCCCCGCAGCCCGGGACAGCAGAGCCAGCTTTACATCAGCAGGGCGCAGTTGGTGGAGGTGTGGAGCTGCAGCATTGATTTCCTCATAAGAGCCTGTCAGCTTAGTGTTGGGACTGCGTTTAGGTTTGGGGGGTGGCACCTTCCTCATGGTTGTGTAGTCATCACTGTATGGACGGGGTTTGGAGAAGCCTGAAGAAATAATAAATGCAGAAGACTGTCAATACTGAGTCCAAAGAACACACAGTTGTATTGAATTACCATCAGCGAGAGCCAATATGCAGCTTCTAACATCCAGTAGCGGTTATGTACCTGCAGGGTCTGTTGGGGACAGCTGGGATTTTGGAGGGCTTCCAGCCGGGGAACCACATCCCTCTGGTGTGGGGCTCTCTTTGACTCCCATCACCAACCCGGCACTAACGACTTCATAAGATGCACTGAGACGAGTGTTGGGATCCCTCTTTGGTTTGGGAGGAGGCTGCTTCCGAGGAGAAGCGAGGCTTCCCCCACCGGCCCAGTCATCTGTGGTATGGGCTGACTGTTGCAGGGTGGGTTTGATGGATTGACTGGCTGTAGAATGGACCATGATGTCCATGGCGAGAGGGGTGGGAACTGAGCTAGAGCGAAAGTGGCGAATAACTCGACCACTCCCGTTGACAGATCCCTCAGGGACTTTCCCGATTTTCTCCACAACCCTAAAGATGAATAAATGAACAATGACAAAAATAATATTTTAAACGGAGTCTACAAACCCCATTATTCACAAATGTAAGTTGTGCTTGTCTAGAAAAATTGCTGTCCTTTCATCTGTCCTTATGTTCCCTCTGTATGGCAAAACCTTCCACATCCTAAAACACAAGAACCGTAAAACTCTCAAAATCAAAACTTTTAAACATTAATACTGAGGGGTCGAAGCTCTGTGTGCAAAAAAAAACCCCAAAACAAAACACACACACAGGGGCGTCGGACTGGGGGGTAAAGGGTACTATGTACCCAGGGCCCAGAGCATGGGAGGGGGTCCACAAAAAACTGGCATTAAATACATTTTTGTGTTGCATTTTATTAATGTTCATACAATTCATGTTGTAAAAGAATATAATTAGAATGAATGTATAAATGTTGCGAAACATAATTCTGCTCTAATAATAATATTGAAAGATCTCTGAGGACCCTTCCACCCCTGCACAGTTGTGCAATGGTTTAGTCCAGGCGCACAGGTGGCACGCTGCTCGCCCCCCCAACACACACATCCCAAATGGGATCTGACAGAAAGAGGAGGTTTTTAGGCTGAAATAAGACATGTCTTTACTTAAAAAAAAAAAAAAAAAAAATCTAAGTCCGGATTTCAAAAAAGAAGAGAAAAAAGAAAACTAAATGAGGGAAAACAGCTGCTAACCAAATTCTTTGAGAAGAGAGGTGAGCTCAAAAACCATCTTAACGTGCACGCAGGAAACTTGCTAATATCAGCACTGAGAACATATAAACGTCACAGTTTAACAGGGAAAGACACGATAAACCCACGCCGGTTTTGGTGGCAAAATAACTAAACAAGCAGCCACAGCTCTGCTCAATTCCCCCCACAGACACACAGTCCACGTGGCAGGGAGAGAGGGAGAGAGGGGGACACAGAGCACGTGGCTGCTGCTGTGACGACACACAGGACAGGACAGGAGCAGGACAGGAGCAGGACAGGAGCAGGACAGGAGCAGGACAGGAGCAGGACAGGAGCAGGACAGCTTACTTCTGCTGCAAGAAAATCAAATGTCTTGACCCAGTCTCCCCTGACTTTCCACTGGTTGTTAGCGTATTTATGGCAAATTAATTACACAAATACTAAAAATAACTGCATGCATTTAGCGCTGTCCCTTTCATTATACATATATGCACAGATTTGGAAAAGTCTGTTTTGTTGCTGTCCAGTTGCACACACAGTTGCACACTCACCTGCCTACAAAAACACATGCACACACACAAATTGGTTAAACTTTTTTCCAATAAAAAAATGTATTATCATAATGTAATATTAACATTATGAACCCCATGGCCTTTAGGTTCAGACAAAGCAGGAGGTACTGGTCCAGGTTCTGGTCCCTCATCTTGTCAAATCAAATTTATTAATTTATATAGCGCCATTTCGCAATGAGATTGCCTCAAGGTGCTTCACACAGCATAATAAAAACAGAGAAAATCAAATTCAAAATTTAAAAACACAATAAAAAGACAAAACCATAAAAGAACACAAGCAACGAGGATGTTAGTGAAGGTGAGCATATGGAGCCACTTTACAAGCAAATGATTTAACTAAAATGTAATTGAATTTTAGTAACCTTTACAACATTTTTTCCTGTTTTGTGTATTTGTTTATTTTTTGTTTGTTTTGTTTTGTTTTGTTTTTTTAGCTAATATTAGGATTACCTAATAAATGGTGTGTCTTTGTAGTCCCACGAACCGAGGGACAGATAGAAGATGACTATCCAAACTATATAGTATTACAGAAAATTACAAAGTATACAGAAAAGGAATAGGGCTGTTATGGTATGAATCTCGAGAGTATATAATATGAATTAACCTTTTTCCTTATTTTATAACAAACACAAATATACTGCATTGATTTATTCAGTCTAATATTGTTAAGAATAACAGGAATTACCTTCTTTTTTCAAATACAGGGTTATAAAATATGTCATTTTTATTATGACATTATTTTATATTACTTCATAAGACAGTACAGTACTCCCTTAATCTACATGTTGTAGGTTAAGGGAGTAATATTCTGAAAGTCTGTTTGTTATTAATATGGACTGAGTTTACTGAATGACATTGACTATAAGATGGGTAATCTGTTCTTTAATGTTTTGTTTGTAGAATATTGTATTATGTATTTTTTTTTTCTTCACAAAGAGAATTACACACTGTTAAGCGATGAATTACACTTTTATTTAATTACTTATTTTGGAAAATTGTGTTAAATTAGATATTTTGCTGTGACTGTAGATTTTATATCCCAAACCCTAATTTGTAGTCAAGTTAGCATTGGTGTATATCTTTGTTAAAATGCACAGGGATGCACCAAATTGCAGCATTTTTCTTGAAAATGCTGCAATTTGGTCCCCCAGACCCCCCCCCCAACTTAATATTAGCCCCCAACTTTAAAAAGTGTTCTGACTCCCAGGTGTGATTAAGGTATACATGATTTAGACCTGGTTTGACTATGCATTAGAAATTTGGTGTTTCCGTTAATAAAAAACAACATAACAGTGTGTGTGTGTGGGGGGGGGAGCTCAATATGGCTAGTACCTAGGGCCCAGAATTTGGTGCTAAATTTTAGGTTTCAAGTATGAAATGCACCAGAAGCCCTGAAATGCTCACATCGCCCACAAGATGATGACAAAAGCTGCTCAAATGTGCCTATGTTCAAAGAAGAAACCAAAAACTTTATTCTCGAAACAGGATTTTGACTTTATTCTTTACGTTTTTACTTTATTCTCAGATTATAAAACTTTATAAAAGTAAAAATCCTCCACCATTTTTTTTATGAGGTCCTAATACTCCTTCACACCAGTGTGATCATTTTCACATCCAACTAATGTCTGATTCCCATTAAGGACCCATATAGGATATTATAGAATGTTGGGAGTCAATATACAGTATACACTTTCCAGCCACAGTATAATACTGATATCCATTTTCCAGCACATACAAATGGAATTGTGAATTTTAATATTCATCAATAATAATTCATCATAATGTTCAAATTCCCAGCATGCAGCTGAATGTTGAACTCTGTTCTTCTCTCTTCACTACAACACAATCAGAAAACACTATCAGGCCGCTCACTCTGCAGCCTTTACTGCACCAAAACACTCAAATAACGTCACTTTGAAGAAAATGTAGATATTAATTGTTCTCTATGAAGGCAGCTTGTTTATCCAAAGACTACGGCATTTCAAATGTCAACAATAAACTGAAGCAAATGGAAGTCTGCAGGGTAGAAAACCGATGCCACTATAACTTAATAGCACATATTAGGCTAAAACATGCACGTATGGTCCGATATTAATGAGATCATACGTGCATTCAGTCCTGACACAAATATGATCTAACGAGGCCAATTGCAGGAGGAAGAGCAATCATCAATGGATTATGCGTGCAGTCTAATCTTGTTGCAGCAATTTGATAGCGGCAGTTTAATATCTTCGTCGCTAATCTGAGTGAGCCATCTGTTGGTTCTGAGAGTGCAGGCGGGGGATGGACGAGCGTGCAGGCGGGGGACGGACGAGCGTGCAGGCGGGGGACGGACGAGCGTGCGTGTAGTTGAAAGCATTTTAAATACCTGCAGAGAAATTAGGTGCATCGTGTGTTGCTTCAGTGAATGTGTGCATGTTTGTGAGCGCATGTAAGTGTGGTATGTTTTTTGTATGCCTGTTAATCCTAAATCATTTTAAAATATAACCACAGTAATTCCTCTTCTGCTCCGCCTGACGTCCCGGCAGCGGATGCTTCGTGCACAAGGACACTTTGGAGGACAGAAAATTGCACAGTATTTACATTAATGTGCAAAAGCTTATAAAATGTAACAATTATTTGGCATTTGTCAATTTATGCATCAAATAATAACTGAATACATTATAAAAAAGTCATACACTGAAGTAGGATTGGATCTATACTCAACAAAAATATAAATGCAACACTTTTGGTTTTGCTCCCATTTTGTATGAGATGAACTCAAAGATCTAAAACGTTTTCCACATACACAATATCACCATTTCCCTCAAATATTGTTCACAAACCAGTCTAAATCTGTGATAGTGAGCACTTCTCCTTTGCTGAGAAAATCCATCCCACCTCACAGGTGTGCCATACCAAGATGCTGATTAGACACCATGATTAGTGCACAGGTGTGCCTTAGACTGTCCACAATAAAAGGCCACTCTGAAAGGTGCAGTTTTATCACACAGCACAATGCCACAAATGTTGCAAGATTTGAGGGAGCGTGCAATTGGCATGCTGACAGCAGGAATGTCAACCAGAGCTGTTGCTCGTGTATTGAATGTTCATTTCTCTACCATAAGCCGCCTCCAAAGGCGTTTCAGAGAATTTGGCACTACATCCAACCAGCCTCACAACCGCAGACCACGTGTAACCACACCAGCCCAGGACCTCCACATCCAGCATGTTCACCTCCAAGATCGTCTGAGACCAGCCACTCGGACAGCTGCTGAAACAATCGGTTTGCATAACCAAAGAATTTCTGTACAAACTGTCAGAAACCATCTCAGGGAAGCTCATCTGCATGCTCGTCGTCCTCATCGGGGTCTCGACCTGACTCCAGTTCGTCGTCGTAACCGACTTGAGTGGGCAAATGCTCACATTCGCTGGCGTTTGGCACGTTGGAGAGGTGTTCTCTTCAATTCTATGCGAAGGAGATGTGTTGCACTGCATGAGGCAAATGATGGTCACATCAGATACTGACTGGTATCCCCCCCCAGTAAAACAAAACTGCACCTTTCAGAGTGGCCTTTTATTGTGGGCAGTCTAAGGCACACCTGTGCACTAATCATGGTGTCTAATCAGCATCTTGATATGGCACACCTGTGAGGTGGGATGGATTATCTCAGCAAAGGAGAAGTGCTCACTATCACAGATTTAGACTGGTTTGTGAACAATATTTGAGGGAAATGGTGATATTGTGTATGTGGAAAAAGTTTTAGATCTTTGCGTTCATCTCATACAAAATGGAAGCAAAACCAAAAGTGTTGCGTTTATATTTTTGTTGAGTGACATTGACCACACAAAATATGGAATATCTTGGGTTCATGCCATTTTTCATACTTTTAGGTTTTACAGGTTGGGATTAATTTTATTGATTGTACTATTTATTACAGACATTATGGTTATGGGGCAGTAGCACAGTGGCTTAGTGGTTAGCACTGCTGCTTCACAGCCAGAAGGTCATGGGATCGCTTCCCACCTGGTTCTTTCTGTGTGGAGTTTGCATGTTCTCCTTGTTTTGGCGTGGGTTCTGTCCGGGTGCTCCAGCTTCCAAAATGTGCAGGTTAGGTGAACTGGAAACTTTCAAATGACCACAGGTGTGAATGATTCTCGTATATAATATATAGAATCATTCACACCTATAGTGTCTTGTCCAGGGTGTACCCTGCCTCTCGCCCTATGACTGCTGAGATAGGCTCCAGCACCAACCGTGACCCCTAATTGGAGTAAGTGTGTATAGAAAATGAACAAATGATAAGAACTTGAATTTGACTGCAATGATATACATTACAAGCCAAAGGTTTGGGTACATGTTCCCATTCAGTTGAATAGGAAAGTGTGATAGTGGGAACCAGGTGGGAAGCGATCCCACAACCTTCTTGCCTCTTGAATTATAGTGTAAATATAAGGTTCTCTGCCCCCCCTTTTTAATTTGCATTTTACATACCAACTCAACTTTTTTTCTGATTTTGGGTTGTATATGTTAGCATCATTAGCACCGTGTGAGCACTCATTACCAGGAATCTTGATGACAAAAGCTCCACATTTAGTGCTATGGTCACTGAACCTATATGCCGGCTATTTAAATACCGGCACCCAAGCCATTGGTTATGAAAACCACCAACCAGTCCACAAAAAAAAAGCTTTAATCAAAAACCCAAAGCAGCATTAGCCTGTTAGCTATAGTTTTGCTTGTTTGGGAACTCTTGGTGAGGGGGTGCGGGTTTGGGATTCTGTTGTCTCACACAGGTTATGCTGGTCTTGCGTACATGTCATACACAGACTATGGTAAGCAGAAAGCATTTCCATAATGCTTGTCCATCTGATGCATATATGCAAAGCAGTTTATCATGATGGTGATTGTGACAAAGAAAAGCCTAAACACGCACCTAATTAAGTGGGTAAATACAACCTCTTTGCATCCTACACTGTGCTTTGTGTTCAGATTACACACTGTGTTAATTCCAAACTCGAGTTGTACACGCCATAAATGCGCTATGCAATTTAGACATTACGGTACAGATCATCAAGATAGGGCCCTTCGTGTTTTGTGCAAGGCCATTTTGAGATTTTTAAGATACAGTCACTGGTGAAATGGTTCAAGTGCATTTCAGCAAAAAGAGTTGTGTCAGGATATTTATAAAAGCACTGCATTAAAAAAATACAAACCACACGTAGCTTCCACTCAGGAGAGATCCTGCTCACACATATAGCAAAAGAATAATTCTAATATAATAGACAAGCTGGCCACCAGCTTTGAAAACATGTAATAAGGTTTGACAAAAAAAGGTCATGACATTGCACTGAAGAAGATATAAGATGTATGAGCAATATGGCTGCGAAGGCACAAATATATGAAGCTGAGACGCACAGAGACGGTGGGACGGACCCGCCTGTGAGGGCCGGGGGACATGTTAGGGTGCGATGCACTTATTGGACTGAGAAAAAAAAATGCAGATGCTCATTTCATGCGTGACGCGGTGGTGCGGTTATTAGAACCATTCAGGGGTTCAAACTTGACCTGGGGGCTTTCTGTGCGTGGACATCATATACACTGTCCTTTTGTCTGCGAGTTCTGGCTCCACACTCAGCCGTCCTCCCACAGCCCACAGACGCGGAGGTTAATTGGTGACATGAAACTGCCCGCAGGTATGAACGTGAGCGTGATCGTCTGTCTGTCTGCCTGAGGGTTACGTGGGGGACGGAGCAGGTAGAGGCACAGAATCAAAATGTGGACGTGCCCCACATTTTGAAGCACGTCCAAAATCTGCAGCTGGA
This sequence comes from Thalassophryne amazonica, assembly GCF_902500255.1. Taxonomy (NCBI): domain Eukaryota; kingdom Metazoa; phylum Chordata; class Actinopteri; order Batrachoidiformes; family Batrachoididae; genus Thalassophryne; species Thalassophryne amazonica. The sequence continues at coordinate 20,334,161 of NC_047116.1, forward strand.
ATGCTACAGATTTTCTCCTGTTTTGTTCAGGAGAAAATCTTCAGCAATTATTTTCCCATTTACATATTGGAATGATAAAGTTAAAGAGATAGTTTGATATTAATGCATTATCACTAAACTTGTCTAAATCTAAAATAATGTTATTTGGGAATTGGAATTCCCAAATAATATTATTAACATCATTACTGAATTTGTATACAAATTCAGTGAAATATACAAGGGGTAATCAGAGAGCGTGTCAAAGAAAATAAGTTCTTAGGTGTTATTATTGATGAAAGAATTAATTGGAAAGCTCATATTCAACATATTCAAAAGAAAGTGTCAAAAAGTATTGCAGTACTAAATAAGGTAAGGCATGTTCTTGATTGCAAAGCACTTCATACTCTCTGTTGTTCATTGGTTGCTTCCTACTTGGCTCACTGTGCTGAAGTTTGGGGCAACAATTATAAAACTACATTGCAATCATTATTCATTCTTCAAAAAAGAGCATTAAGAACAATTCACAATGTAGGTTATCGAGATCACACCAATTCATTGTTTATTAAATCTAAAATATTAAAACTTCACCACATGATTACATTTAAGACTGTGCAATTAATGTATAAAGTGAAAAATAAGCAACTGCCCATCAGAATTCAAGAATTTTTCAAGGAGAGAGAGAGAAAATATAATTTAAGGGGCTTGTATCATTTTAAAATTGCTGGCGTTCGGATGACCAGGAAAGACTTTTGTGTTTCTAATTGTGGCCCTAAAATATGGAATAATCTGGCGAAGGAACTCAAGCGATGTCCAAATGTCAATCAGTTTAAACGCCAATATAAGGAACTGATGTTTTCTCAATATGTGAAAATTGTCTAAATTCTCTGAATTTTCTGAAAATTCAGTACAGCTGTATTTGAATTAACACTGCATGAAAAAGGGCATATTATTAATCCCCGGATAGAGATTTTGGCACATATCCCAAGTCATTTTAGTCTGGAATAGTTGAGTTATTCTCTCATAAATGATGTGCACACATGTCTCAGTTAGGTCCTGGACTAATTGGACGTGCACGTCGCACATCACATGCTACAGTCACGCGTGTGTGCATTTACAGCAGGCAGTGTTTTTCACTGGTCACAATATCCTGTGTGACCGATACACATTCAGTTTAGGCTTTTCTTGTGTGCATACGTGCATGCAAATGTGTGTGTGTGTGTGTGTGTGTGTGTGTGTGTGTGTGTGTGTGTGTGTGTGTGTATGCCCATACATTTTTTTATGGGCCCATCCACCCAACACCACATCTTGTGTCAAATGTAATAATCGATAAACATAAAAATATAAATAGGCATATCAGCACACATAGTCTGTGTCTTAGTTCAGGATCTGCACCCTCACTGTTTGGGCCCAGAGGGATACACCTGTTGTACAGTAGTGTTCAGAATAATAGTAGTGCTATGTGACTAAAAAGATGAATCCAGGTTTTGAGTATATTTCTTATTGTTACATGGGAAACAAGGTACCAGTAGATTCAGTAGATTCTCACAAATCCAACAAGACCAAGCATTCATGATGTGCACACTCTTAAGGCTATGAAATTGGGCTATTAGTAAAAAAAAAGTAGAAAAGGGGGTGTTCACAATAATAGTAGTGTGGGATTCAGTCAGTGAGTTCGTCAATTTTGTGGAACAAACAGGTGTGAATCAGGTGTCCCCTATTTAAGGATGAAGCCAGCACCTGTTTTTCTCTTTGAAAGCCTGAGGAAAATGGGACGTTCAAGACATTATTCAGAAGAACAGCGTAGTTTGATTAAAAAGTTGATTGGAGAGGGGGAAACTTATATGCAAGTGCAAAAAATTATGGGCTGTTCATCTACAATGAGCTCCAATGCTTTAAAATGGACAAAAAAAACAACAAAAAAAACAGAGACGTGTGGAAGAAAACGGAAAACAACCATCAAAATGGAAGAATAACCAGAATGGCAAAGGCTCACCCATTGATCAGCTCCAGAATGATCAAAGACAGTCTGGAGTTACCTGTAATTGCTGTGACAGTTAGAAGACGCCTGTGTGAAGCTAATTTATTTGAAAGAATCCCCCGCAACGTCCCTCTGTTAAATAAAAGACATGTGCAGAAGAGGTTACAATTTGCCAAAAAACACATCAACTGGTCTAAAGAGAAATGGAGGAATATTTTGTGGACTGATGAGAGTAAAATTGTTCTTTTTGGGTCCAAGGGCCCAGTTTGTGAGACGACCCCCAAACTCTGAATTCAAGCCACAGTTCACAGTGAAGACAGTGAAGCATGGTGGTGCAAGCATCATGATATGGGCATGTTTCTCCTACTATGGTGTTGGGCCTATATATCGCATACCAGGTATCATGGATCAGTTTGGATATGTCAAAATACTTGAAGAGGTCATGTTGCCTTATGCTGAAGAAGACATGCCCTTGAAATGGGTGTTTCAACAAGACAATGACCCCAAGCTCACTAGAAAACGGGCAAAATTTTGGTTCCAAACCAACAAAATTAATGCCTCGCAGATGTGAAGAAATCATGAAAAACTGTGGTTATACAACTAAATACTAGTTTAGTGATTCATATAATTGCTAAAAAAGCAGTTTGAACATAATAGTTTTGAGTTTGTAGCATCAACAGCAGATGCTACTATTATTGTGAACACCCCCTTTTCTACTTTTTTTTTACTAATAGCCCAATTTCATAGCCTTAAGAGTGTGCATATCATGAATGCTTGGTCTTGTTGGATTTGTGAGAATCTACTGAATCTACTGGTACCTTGTTTCCCATGTAACAATAAGAAATATACTCAAAACCTGGATTAATCTATTTAGTCACATAGCACTACTATTATTCTGAACACTACTGTATATTTCGTTTCCAGGGGAAACAGCAGCATTTGAAATGGGACCGCCACATCATGCCACTTATGTTGTAAGTGGCCGACGATCACAGCCTGACACTTCCAACCGCTGAATTGGGACACAGACAAAGACTCACCATCAACGTCGACCATTTAGATTTTAAAATCCAGATCTTGTTGAGTGACAGTGCTCTTTGTGGGTTGAGCTGAGTTGCTTTGGAAAGAGCAGAAAGTAGCTTTTTGTAACCGGACAGCAGTCATATGACTTTTTTCTATCACTGAAATGGTTTTTAAAAATTGTATTTATAGTTTTAAAGGCTGTGGATTCCTTTCCAGTAAAAGGTGTTAATTATTTAATTTAATTTAATGTGAAGTTGTTTTGTAAATTGTTTTGTAATTTATGTTTGTAGCATGGCCCAAGCAGAGGGCCACCCCTTTGAGTCTGGTCTGCTTGAGGTTTCTTCCTCAGAGGGAGTTTTTCTTACCACTGTTGCTCTGAGGGTTACTAAGGTTAGACCTTACTTGTGTGAAGCACCTTGAGGCAACTCTGCAGTGGTGGGCACAGATAACCAAAAAATTAACTTCGATAACAGATAATAAGATAACTGAAAAGTTTTCTTTGATAAAGATAAACCAATAAACCACCCAAAAATGTATCGCAAGTTACAGATAACCGATAAATTCCGGTGTTGTCTATGGGCCATTTACAGTTACTAAAGAGCTGAAATTGAATTTTAACACGATCGCTTTTGAAAGCATCAAAAGCAGTAAACGACCTAAAGAATAAGCAATGTTTGACCATGCTGCCCCCTGTAGAAAGCAGCACAGACAAATCCTGAGAGCACCCACGGAATCAATTCTTTACTAATCATAATAATTTTTCTTTCAACATCCTGCCCATGCTAGAAGCTCTTGTTTACAACAACGCTCCCACCACAGAGGCACACCGAGAGCAGGCACAAGGCCAACTCTCTATCAACTTCAACACTCCGGTCAGGCGGAGGTCTTGAAAAATAAAGTCATACTAACTTATGTTTTTTTGAAAATACTGATAGAATAACTCCATTAATGTCAATTCTGTCATTTGTACAAAGTTAAAACATATATCTTTTAATGTTGAATAAGGCACTAATTCTGAGGTTTTGTAACAAACACAGACTGCAAAGCATTCTGGGTAAAAGTGCTAAACAGTGATTGGTTCAGTAATCTATTATGTAAACCAACACGTTAATGTGACGTGTGTCGTGTGTTGGTTTAAAGATAAATGTGCTTTTGTAAAATATTCCATTTTTATTTGTAAAAACAGGCATTTTTACGGAGCCCTGGAAGTGTCATCGCAATTGCATGTTTTAAAACTTTTATGATGTTATAAAACGTGCACTCAATATTAGTAAGTAAGTAAGTAAATTTATTTATATAGTGCCTTTCACAGACACAAGGCCATGTACACACGTTGTCGGGTATTTGTAAAACCGAATATCTTACCCTTTCAGTTTGGGGAAAAAACTTCATCCACACTACGTCGTTTAAAAAAAAAATCCATCCACATCGAACCGTATAAATGTGTTGTAATTAGTCTGCCAAACCTTTGGATGGCGGTACTGATTAAAATTCTATCCAATCAGGAGCCTTATTCTCTTGCCGTCACTTCCACAAAAACTAAAAACATGGCGCCAACCTCGTTCGATAAGGAGTCGGAATTACTTCTAACCGTAGTTTTAGAATACAAAGTTAACAAATATATGCACACAAAAAGCGCCTGGACAACGGACAATACCAACACTTTGAGAGTAGCCATGTACCCAGACGTTTAATACTGCCATGAACACTCCTGGCCAGTAGATGGCAGTAGCGGCCTTGAAAAAATGTCAAACAAAATTCCAGATAATCCGTGTCTGCTACATTTAAGATGCGTGGAATTTAACAAACGCAAATACACTAACGTCTATAAACCCAGAGAATATATTCACAAGAGTTTTAGGCACTAGAGTTTAATGCTGTTATCTGTGGACCCTGAACAGAGTGTCTGAAATGCATTTGTCCTGTTGTGAACGTCTGAGATTACCTTATGCTACCCATAATGCATTGTTGCCTGGCACAGCATGTGCTCACAAAACCTTAAAAATTAGCACATTACTTTAAAACGAAAACATATATCTGATATTTTCACTTTATAAACTTCAGACATGACAATAATTTTAAATAACTTGTCTAAAATGAGTGGTTAAAATTTGAACCATAAGTTAAACATGTATGCCTCTGGATGACTTGGTGACATTGCGATTATATTAGTATGGTGTTAAAGGAAATGACTTTTTTTTCATCACCAGTTCTCCTTTGCTTCCAGACGATAGAGTGGTTTCTGTTTGCAGACGATAGAACAACATATCTATTAGGAAACTTTTAACAGGTAGGTCTCAACAGCTTTAACAGTTTTAAAAATGTTATTCACTATTGAGCTTAGTTTAGTACGTTATCGGTCTAAAAGTTATCGGACGGTAATTCATCGGAAGATAATTAGTCCGATGATGGTTTTTAAATTTATCTAAAAACGTAATCTGATAATGAAAACATTATCTTCGATAATTATCTGTTATCGGAAGTGTGTCCACCACTGCAACTCTGCTGTGATTTGGTGCTATATAAATGAAAATAAATTGAAAAAATGCTGCACAATAAAATGTTTTGGAAACCAAAAATGTGAGAAATGCAATCAATATCAGGAGAAATATATATAAAAAAATAAAATAATTGCATGTTTATTCAGCTCCATCATCATCATCATCATTGTGGATCCTGATGCTCTTTGAGGACTCACCTCCTGACAGGTTGCTCCTCCTCCTTGCCCACCGGTTCGGGCCTCTCACCAAGCGGCGGGCTGCTGCCAAGTGTGTTGAGGAGACTGCTGCCATGGCAACGCAGCCGGTCGCTCTCGCGCGCGATATCCGAGGCATTTTGAATGACCAGCTGGTCGTAGGTTCGCAGCCCCATGTCCTCCGCCCCCTGCAGGAAGCGCTGCACAGTGCGCTCCTCTTTCTGCTGCAGTGTCAGCCGGCGGCGAACGCGCCGTCGGGCCAGCCAACCCCGGACCACTGGCACACGGGGAGGCATCAGAGGCATCAGTACACGCTTGCGAGAAGCTCACAGCTGTTCACAGATGTTCTTTAAAAAGTTACCTTTTTGACAGGTGATGATCTTCCTGCGGCGCTGGTAGCAGCGGTCGTTGAGCTGATCTGCCTGCCAGTACCTCAGGAACACTTTACTGCTGCCCATCTGCACGGACACGCACACACACACACACACACACACACACACACACACACACACACACACACACACACACACACACACCAGCGTCATGCGACAATATTTCCCATCAACAACTTTTTTTTGTTTTCCATGTGTGAGAATGTTTGCTGTTCGAAATTGGAGAAAACGCAGTTTGCCTGATGAGCGATGTGACATCAGCGGTGATGTATGATAACGGGCGGGGTGTAGGTTTGCATGTTGACGCCGCATGTGCTATCCCGGGGCGATGAGGGCATTTCAGGGTCACAGAGGTCACTCTATCCCAGGTGCACGGGACGATGGGGTGTGGCACGCTTCCACAGACGCTTTTCATTCCAGCACATGCGACATGCGCGAGTATTCGGCGTATTTGTAAGCCGAGGGAGTCTGCAGGGTATTGTGCTGGGGTGTGCACGCGTGTGTGAGGCCACGGCCGATGTGACCCGTGGGGTCGCGCGCTCTCAGACATAACAGCAGTCTGGCGGAGCGGGTGGAGGGGTGCTGGCTACTCTGGATGTCTGTGTGAGCAGAATGATGATGAGGCGGGACAGCTGGAACGACTTGACAAAGATTCCATGGGATCTTTCAGAGAGCGGGTCAAGGATTAAGCCATTTGGCAAGTCTTTTGTTATTGATGAAGACATAAAGAGAAGATTAGCGGGGACACACACACACACACACACACACACACACACACACACACACACACACACACACACACACACACACACACACACACACACACACACACACACACACACACACACACCACACACACACACACACACACACACACACACACCTGCCATCCCTGGAGTTTGGACTGCTGCAGAACCAAGCGGCACTTCTCCTCTGGTGACACTTTCTTCTTATTTCCAAATGCAGGAATCACGAGGTCCTTATACCTGAGACGCAAAATAAAACTTGAGACTTCAACATAATTAATTTAAACATGAACATGACTTTTACTGTGACACCCCTCTGTTTTTAAAAAACAATGGGTTCAGAGGTCACTGGGTTCATAAGGCGGCCCTGAAAATAGTTCGTGCTAGTGTTGCCCGAAGCAACCAGTGAATGGTCAGCTGCAGGGGGAGTGGCCTGTTCCGAGCATATGGAGACGATGGTGTAATAAAAAATAAACATGCGACTCATTATGCAGTAAGGACTCTCTAACCCTCTCTCTCTCTCTCTCACACACAAATGTATATATAGTAGAAAAGTTCAGGTGCAAAACCCAGTAAGTACTATGCAGAAATGCACAGACTTTCATCAATAAAATGAAAACAGTTTGTTCAAATTCTTTCATATGTTGCACACTGATGGTCCCATTGGCCTCAACTAAAAATTTATGGTTTTGGAGAGACTGGGTTTTGACCTTTGTTTCAGTCCATTTGTGTCACTGGATCTGCATGTTTATCTGGCACAAGTTTTATGCAGGATGCTACTACACATAACTGTATTTTCCAGAATATAAGTCGTACCTTTTTCTGTACTTTCAGCTCTTTAATTTGAGATTTTAGTGCATTGTTGTCATGTACTTTGCATTATAGGTGGATTGATGACTCTAAATTGATCATAGGGGTGCATTCATGTGTGTGTGTGTGTGTGTGTGTGTGTGTGTGTCTACATGTGGCCCTGCAATAAACTGGCATCCTGTCTGCCTCACACCCTATGACTCTTGTGATAGGCTCTTTGTCCTCTCTGACCCTAAACAGGTATAGAAAATGAATGTATGATTTCCCTGAATATAAGTCGCATGACCCCCCGCAAAAAAACAAACAAACAAAAAACATGTGGCCTATACTCCAAAAAACAGTTAATATTCTTAAGAACAACATATAACATTTTTCAGTATGTGTCTGACTGAAGTATAAGTCACAGGACTTCCCAGACTAGTACAAAAAGACCAAACAAACAAACAAACAAAAAAACATGTGCCCTATACTCCAGAAAACAGTTAATATTCTTAAGAACAACATATAACATTTTTCAGTATGTGTATGACTGGTGTATAAGTCACAGGACCTCCCAAACTAGTAAAAAAAGACCAAACAAACAAACAAAAAACAAACAAAAAACATGCGCCCTATACTCCAGAAAACAGTTAATATTCTTAAGAACAGCATATAACATTTTTCAGTATGTGTCTGACTGAAGTACAAGTCACAGGACCTCCCAAACTAGTAAAAAAAGACCAAACAAACAAACAAACAAACAAAAAACAAAAACAAAACATGCGGCCTATACTCTGGAAAACAGTTAATATTCTTAAGAACAACATATAACATTTTTCAGTATGTGTCTGACTGAAGTACAAGTCACACGACTTCCCAAACTAGTAAAAAAAGACCAAACAAACAAACAAAAAAACATGCGCCCTATACTCCAGAGAACAGTTAATATTCTTAAGAACAACATATAACATTTTTCAGTATGTGTCTGACTGAAGTATAAGTCACAGGACCTCCCAAACTAGTAAAAAAAGACCAAACAAACAAACAAAAAACAAAAACAAAACATGCGGCCTATACTCTGGAAAACAGTTAATATTCTTAAGAACAACATATAACATTTTTCAGTATGTGTCTGACTGAAGTACAAGTCACACGACTTCCCAAACTAGTAAAAAAAGACCAAACAAACAAACAAACAAAAAAACATGCGCCCTATACTCCAGAGAACAGTTAATATTCTTAAGAACAACAAATAACATTTTTCAGTATGTGTCTGACTGGAGTAGAAGTCACAGGACCTCCCAAACTAGTAAAAAAAGACCAAACAAACAAACAAAAAAAACATACAGCCTATACTCCAGAAAACAGTTAATATTCTTAAGAACAAATAACATTTTTCAGTATGTGTCTGACTGGAGTAGAAGTTACAGGACCTCCCAGACTCGTAAAAAAAGACCAAACGAACAAACAAAAAGACTTTTACTCCAGAAAATACATGATTTCTCCCTGAAGAGGTCAGACATCAGTATTATTTTCCTTCATGCATATCTTCATATGATGTGCTAACTACCAGTGGCCACAAACAAAATAAATGTAGTTTAAATTTTTGGAGCTGTACGACCGACTTGAGCTGTCAGCAGTCAGTGCACGATGATTTACAGGAGTGGAGCCTGGATGAACTCTGGCTAACCCGCCGTCCGTATGATAATACCAGACCAGCAGACGGCATCCCGCTGGGTCCGTAAAACAGAGCGGAAGTCCGTAAAGCGGAGCGCTGTCCTGTACGGATGTGAAAAACCACTGATGGCCCCCACTTTTACAAGACACAAGGGGCCTTGACGTGGAGCCAAAGCTATGAGCTAGCGTAGCTAGCTATGAGCTAGCGTAGCAGCTTATGTGGCTCTGCGTTATGTGAGTGTTTATGTTTGTGATTATGGAGCAACCTGGAGATCACCAGGCTGATTTATTGGCCTGTTGTTATGTTTGGTGAAGGACCAGGAAATCCTCCTACAATTTGAGCAACCTTTATGTCAGTGTGTTTGCTCCCAAGCCTGATATTTAGTTGACGGTCAACCCCAAAATTGCCCTTAAAAGGTTTGTTTGGCAAATGTCAAGGTCATTGGTGTCAAAGATCAAAATTATATTTTCACTTGCCATGTCCACAAAACATGGCACACACATGTAGGTTGGCTGTGGAATTGGCAACAAAGTCAAATTTACCAAAGGACAATCATTAGGGTCAAGGTCATTGAGGTCAAAGGTTAAAATTTAAGTTTTGACTTCAATTTGCCCCAAACCCAACACACATGGACATGAGCTCCAAAATTGCCCAAGAAGGTCAAATTTACCAAAGGTCAATCATTAGAGTCAAGGTCATTGAGGTCAAAGGATAAAATTTAAGTTTTTGACTTCAATTTGCCCCAAACCCAAACCTGACACACATGGACATGAGTTCCAAAATTGCCCAAGAAGGTCAAATTTACCAAAGGTCAATCATTAGGGTCAAGGTCATTGAGGTCAAAGGTTAAAATTTAACTTTTTGACTTCAATTTGCCCCAAATACAAACCTGACACACATGGACATGAGTTCCAAAATTGCCCAAGAAGGTCAAATTTACCAAAGGTCAATCATTAGGGTCAAAGGCATTGAGGTCAAAGGTTAAAATTTAAGTTTTGACTTCAATTTGCCCCAAACCCAAACCTGACAAACATGGATATGAGTTCCAAAATTGCCCAAGAAGGTCAGATTTTCCAAAGGTCAGTTACTGGGGTGGCAGTTTCTGAGATCAAAATCAAAATTTAAGCTATTTACTTCAATTTGCACCAAACATGACACACATATGGTGATAGATTCCAGAAGGTCAAAGGTTTTTGATTTGCAACAAATCTGGCACGGATGCAGTGTGTAGGTGGCTTCTGGAATTGCCCAGATGAAATTAAATTTACCAGACTTAAATCATTGGGAACTACAGTCAAAATTGTGCTTTTTCACTTTGATTTACCCCAAATTTGGCACTGATATACGTAGAAATGGGATTGTTCTGGAATTACCCAGAAAGTTCACATTTGTCATAGGTCATTGATTTGGGCCGAGTTCATGTTTACTTTTCTGTTTGTTACTCTTCCCCTCCAAGAGCCTTTGATTGATTTCTATCAAACTCAGTATTTCAATGAAAATTACCTTTAAATAATAAATTTCAGTGAAGATCAAGTAATTTGATTTTCAACCCGATTTGGACCAAATGTGGCTAACACAGGTGGATTCTAGAAATGCCCTGGCAAGGTCATCCAGAGCCAGAGCCCAGTCATTTGGATATAGGTCAAGGACACTGGGGTCAAATGTCAGACTGCCATGGTGCTTACTGTCTTCATGGCCACAGGTACGATTACCCATTAGCTTTCTAATGGGTACAAGAAAATAAATTAGAAATCGTCTGAGTGTAAGAGAGGTGAATAAAATTAAATAAGCTTTTGAGAAAGGCACAAAAAGGATAAAAATATAAGAAAAAGATCGATATGAAAGACAGCTGAAATGGTGATTAAGAAAAAAGCGTTGTGTGAAGACTGACGAGCATTCCACCCCCGTTCTGCAGCGGTTCCTTCTGTGGCTGTTTTCATTCACGAGTCCCGTCTGTGCTGAGACCGGAGGAAGAGAAAGATATGAATGGCACTTAGACTGGCCTGAATGACTTCTTTGTATTAGCTGCTTTTCTTCACCTTAAAGTGGACACAACCACGTCTGAGACACACAACACAGAAGCACGTCAGCTAAAAAAAAATACACTCGCAAAGCACTGCACATATGCACAACGCCAGTTCACACAAAACAGTGGTTTGTGCGTTATATTACTGCATCCTACACGTGTGGTGGACGTTTAATGCGCTCTGGCTGAACTGGATTTACTGCACTTCTCATTGCATTAATCCAGACTATTTTCTGGTCTGACTCGCTGTGACCCTGTTAATCCCAATACTGGCCAGCGTACGAGGGGGACCCAAAAATACCCAGAATGCACCTGCTGCCGGTGAAGTCAGTGCATTAGGGGGTCATTGTGTTCCTGTCCAGGCTCAGGTGTTGTGATATGGAGATCTGCAGTGTTTCCCTCTTTGGCTGTTTTATGTTAAACAGGTTGAGTAAATTCGAAACCGTCTGAGCAGCCTGTTACCTTGAGGTTTTACGTTTTCTCAACATTATTTTTTTGGAGGGGCGTGCTAAGTGCTATTGTGTGTTGAATTATTCCACTTGCCGATGTGCAGGCTGCAGCCATGCATGATGCACAACTTTAAACTTTATAAATGTCCAGGTGTCACTTGCAAAAGAGGTCTCGATCTCAATGGGACTAATCAGGTTAATAAAGGTTAAATAAAATAAAATAAAATAAACTGCACACTGGCAACAACTTAGGGATTACACATGTTGCTCAATGGTGCCTTAGTGATTTTTACTGTTTGATTTGGGAATTAAACCCACAATCCTCTGCTAATGAGCTCACCTCTGTGCATTCTTTCAATGTGTGCAGTGTGCAGTAATAGATATTTGAGATAATCTAAGAGATTCTTCAAATGGCCACTTGAGGCTGGCTCCAAAAGAGAGTCAATCCCCACAGAAGCCCATGTCAAACAGTCAAACTTTACAGCAGAGAAAAACACGTTTACAGCCTGGTACAACAAAACAGTTTAGGTCTTTTTTTTTTTTTTGCACTGTGAGAAAGCATTGGTTTTGACATTTTGGCCATGCAGCACATTTTTTATGCAAGATCCAGTGTTGAGGCAAATCATAGGGCATCCACACTTCACCTGGCAAATGGATGGTTATTTTTTTTTACCATATTAGCTACAAGCAACAGCAAGCGACAGAGACAAAACAACAACTTGCCATTCAATGTCAATCAGAGTGGGCGTTTTGCAGCGGTAATAGACAACAGTCACCATGCTGCCAGCTAGGTGGAGCCAAACTAGACCTGAAGTCTATTTTATGCAGTCTATTTTAGTGAGCTACTAGGACATGGTTCAAGTACTGAGATACATTTTACTGACATAGAAGCCAAAAAATAAACTTTCTTAAAACACAATAAAAATACTGTTGCTATCTGAACAAAATACTTATCAAAATATAATTGAAAGAATTGATACAAAATCTTCATCCATAAAATGTTATGTGAACTTAACCGAAGCTATCTCTAACCTTGGCAGTAACTAAGTCTTACAGACCTATGAGACAGTGGTCTCACCATAGGTTGAGCTTAAGCATGTTAGCCTTAGCTAGTTTGGTAACTGTGAGATAGTAGGCACGTTTGGGCTTCATTTTACTTGCCCAAATCAGGCCATTCTTGTCCACGTCCCAACCATTATTTAGGTTGCCGGAAGTTAGGCAAAACCTGGCGATGCCAATATGGCGACATCCCAAACCAGCCATCTTCAGCTTCAAACCAGCTCTTCATAAAGCCTGTGTGTGATGTTACGGCGGGTTTGTCCAGTATAGATACGGTCTGTGGCGAAGCACAGCGCCAGTGCATGCTCACAGGCGTCACTTGATTTGACTTGTATGAATTAGCGAGTAAAGACGCTGCAAACAGGATGTTGACTGTCCTCATATGACCTTCTGATAAATAAAGTTAAAGGCTGCAGAGAAGCAGAGTCGATACTGGATGGAAAAAAAAAAGCTGCCTTATGCACGTGTATCCTGAACTGGAGGACCTCAAACACAGCGTTGAAGTGGTGATGTTTACAACATGGTAGTGGAAACTTTTGAGGGACTCGTGAGCAGTTTTTCCCTCTCTTCTTATCTGGCAGGAATGCTCACGTTAATCCTTTTATCCTCAGCAAGCGAGAGAGAGAGAGGGAGAGAGAGACTAAATCCTCTCGGTGCTCCGCCGGTTCTCGGAGTGATTGGGATTCAAACAGCGAGAAAAGACAAAGAGCAGGAACACATCATTCCCTCCTTTACTGAACAGAAAGGTAAAACAAGTTGACCATAGAGTGTAAAAAGACTGAAACATGGAGTTAGAGGAACACCGAGAACGAGCTCTGCAAAGAGGCGACGAGGAAGGATAATGATGAAGCATTAAAGTGTGGAACACGGAGACCATCTACACAACGACTGTAATGGGTTAATGTGTGTGTGTCGAGCTGACACAGGAAATGTGATAGCGGCTGCGATGGATGGCCATTGCACCCTGACAAAAAAAAAAAAAAGAAAAGAAAGAAAGAAAGAAAAAAGCTGCTCAGGGTTACTGTGTGCTTCTATCGGTGAGGGTTACTCTGACCTGTCGATGTTAATGTGTCAGCGTGCTGTGATCATGTTCACCTCACGGCCTTGCAATCATTTGTGGAAAGCAGACACGGCATACGCTGTGGAGCTTACACAGCTTTACTCTAACCTGCTCACGCTGTCACATCTCAACTTCTGCAGATCACCGTGACCTGCACGGAGAGCAGCAGGTCCGATCAACTCGCATCGGAAAGCGAACAATATGAAGTTTTTAAGACCCATCCTGGATGGAAGAAGATGTTCTGTTGCTCCTTATGCTGACCCGTAGCTCTTTCCAACCCAACAAGCTGACACTGACCTGCTGAGGAAGCCTAGGAAGGGCAGGCAGACGGGGTATCCGTATCGGATCGCGCGCACCATCTCCAGCACGCCGATGTACTGCAGCTGGGTCGACACATGGAAGCTGTCAAAGCTGTCTGGCTGACGGCTGGCGTTTGGGCGCACACACTCCACGTAGTGAGGCGCTGAACTCTGCAGCTTGCTGATCATCTCTGACAACAAGTTCTAAAAGAAGAAGAAGAAAAAAGAGAGCAACAGATGAAGAACCGCTACAGTCACACTGATTTGTATTTTGAATAAGCCTCTGTCTATCCTGACTACTGAGATGTAATCAGAACTACTACACAAGGAAATGAAGTCTGTGGATTCTGTGGCAAAGTCCTTTTGAAGTTTGTTAGCGAGCCACAGCAACCGCAGTGAGATCACGATGTTCTTCTAATAAAGGGGTCTGATTCTTTTTCCTGACTTTGGAAGTAGCAAAAAAATAATACTGTGCAAGAACACTGTGACATTAAAACAGCAGCAAAACGAAACATATTTATCACAAAACAGATCCTGACGGATGTATATTTTGCTGTACATTCGTGTTACTTCTGTCTAATCATACCATTTATTTATTATAAAGTAAGCGTCATTTATAATTTGTAATTACTGCATTCATATGGTTGCTGTGGATCGAGACTCAGATGTAGAATTTCATACATTTTCTAAAAGGTCTTATTCCAGTTAAGGGTCATGGGGGGCTGGAGCCTATCCCAGTGGTTATTGGGTGAGAGGCTGGGTCCACCCTGGACAGGTCCGCCAGTCTATCACTGGGCCGACACATATAGACAAACAAACACATTCACCAGTTCACATAACCTGCATGTCTTTGGAAGTGGGAGGGAGCCGGAGCACCTGGAGGGAACTCAGGCAAACATGGGGAGAACATGCAAACTCCACACAGGTATGAAGAGAACCTGGGACCTCCTCGGTGTAAGGCAACAGTCCTAATCACTAAGCCACCGTGCTGCCCATCTTGAGCTTCATCAAGATCATACTTTATCAAAAGTTCTATACGGGTTCTGAGACCCATCAACCTGATGCTTATCCCATGATACCATAGCGTGAAGGGCGTGCAAGTCTACAAGTCCACCTGGACGGGACACCAGTCCGTTGCAACTTACTTCCCAGGAAAGGTCAGACCTATTTATAGCTGGGTGGACTGAGACAATGCAAATGAAGTGTTTTATGCAAGGACACAGACAGGTAGCCTGAACCACACACCTGGAGTTGAAGCCTTCTCCATATATTGGTAGTCCAACTCCTATCCCAGTTATTCACTTGCTCTGACTTTTTATACCTGTCCCTCTATTCTGCAGTACAAATTAGGAAGGAGCTATCAGTCCTAACATCTTTTAAGCCCTCAACCACGTAGATGATATCATACTGCAAACATCACATCAACATCAGGGCATGTGGGCAAAGTCTAACACACTGCCAACTATGCAAGTAGTTTGGGCCTCAAGTTTGGTACCAAGAAACAGTGGATGGGGAAGAGATTAAGGAACATCAGTCTGAAAACCAAGCACCAACACTTCAAGAGTAACATTCTGAGCACTCTGTTATATGGGGCAGACTCATGGAAGATGACCAAGAGTATCAACCACAACCTAGAAGCCTTCCAGAACAGATGTCTATGAAGAATTCTCCATAATATTTGGCCAAATACCATCTCAATCATGAACTCCACAGGAGAACAAGAATGGAACCGATGACACAACAACTTCAGAGAAGAAGATAGAGATGAATTGGCCATGTGCTACACATGCCACCAACAGATCTGCTGAGAATTGGCCTCAGATTAACTCCTGACAGCTGCAGAAACAGATGCAAACCAAAGGAGCAAGAAATGAAAGACAAAGCCTGATCAAAAACTGGTGGCAAAGTTTCAGAAGATGTTGCGGCATCTTCCTGCGCAACATCTAACCCAAGAACATTAGTCCAAAAATAGCAGTGTGTGCTTGAGCTCGGTGGTGTCTAAACATCAGAACATAAGGACGGACAAACAAGCGGCCAGCACAGGGTACAACAATGCTCCTCTGCCAAACTTTGTTTGGGCCAAGGGGTAAAAACACAAAGAACTCATTGCTCTCTGTAAGGGTGTGTGCATGTGAGGGAGCATTTCTTCAAACTCAGCCTCCTCATCCAAGTCAAACAGACCCACACATCCACAGGCGCGTAAACACTTGTGTCTGTGTGTTTTTTTGCCGCTGCTCGTGCTGACGTCATTCTGTGCTCTGCAGGCCCACGAGTACAATGAGCTGCACCTCGGCTCTCATCTTTGAACATCACGTCCAACGCTCACCTCACCCTCCGTCCATCCTAACATGCACATGCACGCACACAAATGCATGCGCATGGCAAAACAGTTGCTGTTGTTCATTGTTCATTCATTCATGTGGAGGGCTTCATGCTTGGGTTGGTACGGCATCGTTCTTCAGCCCACTCTCTCCCTCGCTGCCATTCCCGCGAGGGGACCCGTCAACCACAAGCCCACAACTCTGATTGTGCAACATACTGGCTTCATTCAGACCAAAGCTGCCACTGTTCTGAGGCACACTTCAGCCTTCTTGCGTTACCAGCAGACACTGAAGTGCTCTGCAGTGCCACAGTCACCTAAAGGCACACTGCATTTACAGGGAAAAAAAAGCATTATATATTGATTAAATTGCCACAAACTGGTCTTAAGAGGTCTTACAGTTGCATTAATGTGAAGGCTGTTTTAATATTTGAATGACATGTAATAACTTTGGCTTGGTGACCTTCCAGAAATTGCAGCACTTGTTTGAGCCATTAATGTCTCAGACTGGAGCCACAAATTTGACATATTTGCACATTTTTTTGTGTCCCATTTCACGGGGTGGATCGTCTGCAGTTCTAGACGGAATATGTCATAATCCTTCAAGGGGCGTGTTTCATTTCAAAACCTCCATCAGATGCAAGTGTGCAAATGCCGGTTTCAGGATACAACTGACATAAATGTTATATCCTTCAGAAATACACTCCCCAAACCACTGTGCAACGGGAATTTTTACATAGCATGAAGCCCGTCTGCAGTGCAGGGACCGCTCGGAAAGGTGATGTTTTGGGGGTCTTTTTCAGGGGCAAGATAAGTCCCTGCTCTGGGGTTGGCCCTGGAAAACCTTTAGATAAGGCTCAATGCTGATTGGATGTTAACTCACATGGGCGAAGATGACACTAACATCCGCCAACCAGATTATGGAAACCAGAGCAAGAGCAAAAGAACAAAAATGAGAGACAGCAGATGGACCATCGAGGAGGTATAGGCGTTTTTGGCTTTCTTCTTGACAGATAAGGTCCAGTATGGATTTGAATCCTTGAGGAAGAATGAGAAACTGTACAATGTAACCAAAAACTGTTGCAGAATTATTACATCACTTCATATGTAGCTGCATAAGCCAGATGAGTCTTCAACGCTCTGGAGATGCAACGGCTGAAAAGGTCAATTTACTGGACAGTTCCTTTAAATGTTCACATGTGGGAAGTAGGCTGAACTTTGGCGAGGGAAACACATTTATTGAGGAAGTCTTTTGGCCCTGTCTTCTCCTTAGCTCAAAGCAGTGCACAGTACAGCGCAAGTGTCAGTGCAGTTTACAGCCAAGACCGTTATCATTTTCATACCCAGCCACCCACATTCTTTAAGTAGAAGCCACAAGTCCACTTATTTGTGCACCAAAGGGTGTGTTGGTCTTAACATAAGGTGTGGCCTGTTGCAGTGCTGTTGCACTGGTAACGTGAGGCAGCAAAAAGAGATTTTGTCAAAAAAACAAACAAAAAAACAACAACAAAAAAACATGAAAAACCTCATCAAGAGTCAAGTGCAGAGTTTTTCTACTACCATATTTTTTGGAGTACAAGTCACACTGGAGTATAACTGGGACCTTATTTGTAGGTGGAACCCACATTTTAAGACAGTGTTTCAGTGGGAGAGAGTTTAAGAACAGACAGGAACTTAGTGTAGCACATGTGCACTCCACAGCATGTCCTGTTACTTAAAATAAGGACTTTTAAATTCCAAAAATAAGCAAGCCGGACAAATAAAATTTGTAGAAAATAAACAGTCAGACATGGACAAGGATTTCTGACCCACAGCAGCATGGAGAAGTGAATAATGAATTTATGCAGGAAGCCTGTAACTTTGAGTGCTGTGACGCCTGCTTTTCCAATAGGGGGAACCCCAGCACCCCCACTTGTCATGGCAATGGATGAGTGGGTGGAGATGGAGGAAAAGATGCTGCAGAAATGAGGGGTTCAACAGCACCAACTCAGGGAGTTTGTGTGGTTGGCGCATTCCAGTGTATGCTGGCTCATCAGAAAAACCAATGATGGATGACAGTCTCTGGTTTAAATCATGTTAGGATCAAAACACACCCATGGCAAATTGGCTACTCTGTTTTCCAGAGTATAAATTCCAGATTTTTTTTACTAGTTTGGGAGGTCCTGCGACTTGTACTCTAATGCAATTTATATGTGGAAACATCACATGTTCATTAAAAATAATTACAATAACTATTTACATAGGACTTTCCAAGGAATCAAAGCAAGAAACAAAATACACTCAACAAAAATATAAATGCAACACTTTTGGTTTTGCTCCCATTTTGTATGAGATGAACTCAAAGATCTAAAACTTTTTCCACATACACAATATCACCATTTCCCTTAAATATTGTTCACAAACCAGTCTAAATCTGTGATAGTGAGCACTTCTCCTTTGCTGAGATAATCCATCCCACCTCACAGGTGTGCCATATCAAGATGCTGATTAGACACCATGATTAGCGCACAGGTGTGCCTTAGACTGCCCACAATAAAAGGCCACTCTGAAAGGTGCAGTTTTATCACACAGCACAATGCCACAGATGTCGCAAGATTTGAGGGAGCGTGCAATTGGCATGCTGACAGCAGGAATGTCAACCAGAGCTGGTTGCTCGTGTATTGAATGTTCATTTCTCTACCATAAGCCGTCTCCAAAGGCGTTTCAGAGAATTTGGCAGTACATCCAACCAGCCTCACAACCGCAGACCACGTGTAACCACACCAGCCCAGGACCTCCACATCCAGCATGTTCACCTCCAAGATCGTCTGAGACCAGCCACTCGGACAGCTACCGAAACAATCGGTTTGCATAACCAAAGAATTTCTGCACAAACTGTCAGAAACCGTCTCAGGGAAGCTCATCTGCATGCTCGTCGTCCTCATCGGGGTCTCGACCTGACTCCAGTTCGTCGTCGTAACCGACTTGAGTGGGCAAATCCTCACATTCGCTGGCGTTTGGCACGTTGGAGAGGTGTTCTCTTCACGGATGAATCCCGGTTCACACTGTCCAGGGCAGATGGCAGACAGCGTGTGTGGCGTCGTGTGGGTGAGCGGTTTTCTGATGTCAATGTTGTGGATCGAGTGGCCCATGGTGGCGGTGGGGTTATGGTATGGGCAGGCGTCTGTTATGGGTGAAGAACACAGGCGCATTTTATTGATGGCATTTTGAATGCACAGAGATACCGTGACGAGATCCTGAGGCCCATTGTTGTGCCATACATCCAAGAACATCACCTCATGTTGCAGCAGGATAATGCACGGCCCCATGTTGCAAGGATCTGTACGCAATTCTTGGAAGCTGAAAATGTCCCAGTTCTTGCATGGCCGGCATACTCACCGGACATGTCACCCATTGAGCATGTTTGGGATGCTCTGGACCGGCGTATACGACAGCGTGTACCAGTTCCTGCCAATATCCAGCAACTTCACACAGCCATTGAAGAGGAGTGGACCAACATTCCACAGGCCACAATTGACAACCTGATCAACTCTATGCGAAGGAGATGTGTTGCACTGCATGAGGCAAATGGTGGTCACACCAGATACTGACTGGTATCCCCCCCAATAAAACAAAACTGCACCTTTCAGAGTGGCCTTTTATTGTGGACAGTCTAAGGCACACCTGTGCACTAATCATGGTGTCTAATCAGCATCTTGATATGGCACACCTGTGAGGTGGGATGGATTATCTCAGCAAAGGAGAAGTGCTCACTATCACAGATTTAGATGGTTTGTGAACAATATTTGAGGGAAATGGTGATATTGTGTATGTGGAAAAAGTTTTAGATCTTTGAGTTCATCTCATACAATATGGGAGCAAAACCAAAAGTGTTGCGTTTATATTTTTGTTGAGTGTAAAAAAAAATAAAAGAATAAATAATATAAACTGTAACAACGGACAAAAATCCCAAATTAAAGAGCTAATAATACAGAAAAAGGTGTGACATACTCCAGTGCAACGTATACTTCAGGGAGACTTATATATATATTTATTCCTCTTCAAGGGGCATTTGTTCAGAGATGTGATTTATACTCCGGTACAACGATATGGTAAATTCAACTCTTTTGCACCATGCGACTCACCTTTGCGCTCTGATTGTGTGCCGTGGAAACAGGAGTTGGACATGCCTCACATATAATTGTGATATGTGCTTTATACTGTGTATACTCAGCCACATGGGGTGTACTCAGCCACATAGGGGTTGCAGCCAGTACATTCTGAATGCCAGTGTCGCAGACCAAACGGTCCCCACTAAAAATCGGGGTCTGCCCTGCCTTCACTGAGCATGCATCATTAGCTGCGGTTCACGGATTATCACCTCGTTTCTGCTTCAAACTGCACTCCAGTCATCATCTATCTCAGCGACAGATATCTGAAACTTTTGTACAACAATCATTTCCACATAAATTCAGCATTATTTCATCATAAAAGACAAAGGAAGCGATCAGAGTGCCGCAGCTGCACAAGGTGCTAGCTGATGCATTCACTGCGAGCCTGTCATTTCAAAGCGTCACCAAGTATTGCATTGTTTCTGCTTAAAACGGCCTCGTTTCTGCTTAAAACTGACTTTAGAATGATTTAAGAGGTTTTATCTTGTCATCTGATGGATAATAATCCCATTAATCCACTTGATCCCTTTGGGTGAAGAGACTCTGTCTTAGATGAGCGGCTGAGCTCTGAAATGATGCACGCACAGTAGAGGCAGGGCGGACAAATCTTTTTTTTTGGGGGGGGGGGGGGGGGGGGGGGGGGGGGGGTGGCGTTCAATCTGTGACACCGGTCCCAAGACTGGAAAAATGAGGAGGGTTGTGTCAGGAAGGGCATCCAGTGTAAAACGTGCCAAAAAAATTAAAGATGCATAGCACAAATTGAATTCCATACCGCCACTAGTGCCATTGCCCAAGAGGGTGCTGGAAACAAGGGCTACTGCTGGGTGAAGAAGAAGGGGAAAACGTGTCCACAGACAGCTAGAGAAGAGGAAAAGTACAATGGTGGAAGTGAGAGTCGGAACTTTGAATGTTGGCAGTATGACTGGTAAAGGGAGCGAGCTGACTGATATGATGGAGAGGAGAAAGGTAGACGTGTGTGCAAAAGGAGCATAGGCAGTGGGTTCAAGTTCTTGTATCATGCTGAGGGCAGGAAGATAAATGGTGTTGGGGTCATTTTAAAGGAAGACTATGCTAAGAGTGTGTTGGAGGTGAAGCGAGTGTCTGACAGGGTGATGAGAGTGAAGTTGGAAATTGAAGGGGCGATGATGAATATCATCAGTGCATATGCTCCACAGGTAGGTTGTGAGATGAAGGAGAAAGAAGAGTTCTGGAGTGTGTTAGATGAGGTGTTGGAGAGTGTGCCCAAGCATGAAAGAGTGGTGATAGGAGCAGACTTCAATGGGCATGTTGGTGAGGGGAACAGAGGTGATGAGGAAGTAATGGGTAGATATGGTATCAAGGATAGGAATATGGAAGGACAGATGGTAGTTCATTTTGCAAAAAGGATGGAAATGGCTGTGGTGAACACTTACTTTAAGAAATGGGAGGAGCACAGGGTGACATATAAGAGTGGAGGAAAGTACACACAGATGGACTACATACTGTGTAGGACATGCAAGCTGAATGGTGGTAGCCAGAGAGAGTACAGTTAGACAGCAGAGGATGGTGGTCTGTAGGATGACTTTAGAGGTGAAGAAGAAGAACAGTCAGAGCTCAACAAAGGATCAGATGGTGGAAGCTGAAGTAGGAAGACTGCTATGTGAAATTCAATGAACACGTGAGAGAGGCACTGGATGGATGGGAAGCAATTTTTTTGCAACTGGAACAGTACTGCAGATGTGGTGAGGGAGACAGTTAGGAAGGCACTAGTTGTGACATCTGGACAGCAGAAGGAAGACAAGGAGACTTGGTGGTGGAATGAAGATGTCCAAGAAAGCATAAGGAGAAAGAAATTGGAAAAAAAGAATTGGGATAGCCGGAGAGATGACGAAAGTAGACAGGAGTACAAGGAGATGCGGCATAAGGCGAAAAGAGAAGTGGCAAAAAAGGAAAAGGCATTTAGCAAGCTGTGCAAGAAGCTGACTAGTATGGAAGGAGAAAAGGACTTGTACTGATTGGTCAGACAAAGGGACAGAGCTGGAAAGGACGTGGAGCAGGTTAGGGTGGTAAAAGATGAGATGGTAATGTGCTGACAAGTGGGGAGAGTGTGTTAAGTATGTGGAGGGAATATTTTGAGGGGCTGATGAATGAAGAAAATGAGAGAGAAAAGGCTAGATGATGTGGAGAGAGTAAATCAGGAAGTGCAAGAGATTAGTAAGGATGAAGTGAGGGCAGCTATGAAGATGATGAAGAGTGGAAAGGCAGTTGGTCCAGATGACTTCCAGTGGAGGCATGGAATGTCTTGGAGAGATGGCAGTGGAGTTTCTAACCAGATTGTTTAATAAAATCTTGGAAAGTGAAAGGATGCTTGGGGAGTGGAGATGAAGTGTGCTGGTTCCTATTATCATGAACAAAGGTGATCTGCGGTAACTACAGAGGCATAAAGTTGATCAGCCATAGTATGAAGTTATGGGAAAGAGTAGTAGAAGCTAGGCTTAGAAAATATGTGAAGATCTGTGAGCAGTAATATGGAGCACTACAGCAAAAAGAGCACTACAGATGCAATGTTTGCTCTGAGAATACTGATGGAGAAGCATAGAGAAGGCCAGAAGGAGTTACATTGTGTGTTTGTGGATTTAGAGGAAAGCTTATGACAGAGTGCCAAGACAAGAGTTTGTGCTATTGTATGAGGAAGTCTGGAGTGGCAGAGAAGTATGTGAGGGTAGTACAGGACTTGTTTAAGTAAAGTGTGACAGTGGCAAGATGTGCAGTAGGAATGACAGACTCATTCAATGTGGAGGTGTTGTGGACCAAGGATCAGCTCTGAGTCCTTTCTTGTTTGCAGTGGTGTTGGACAGGTTGACTTATGAGATCAGACAGGAGTCTCCATGGACTATGATGTTTGCAGATGACATTGTGATCTGTAGTGTGAGAAGAAAGCAGGTGAGTCTACCCTGGAGAGGTGGAGATATGCTCTGGAGAGCAGAGGAATGAAAGTCAGGAAGAGCAAGACTGAGTGCATGTGTGTGAATGAGAGGGAGCCCAGTGGAATGGCGTGGTTTCAAGAAGAAGAAGTGGTGAAATTAGATTAGTTTAAATACTTGGGGTCAACTGTCCAAAGTAATGGAGAGTGTGGTAGAGAGGTGAAGAAGAGAGTGCAGGTAGGGTGGAGAAAGGTGGCAAGAGTGATCTGTGACCAAAGCATATCTGCAAGAGTGAAGGGGAATGTTTACAAGACAGTAGTGAGACCATGTTTTACGGCTTAGGAATGAACATATCAGACGGACAGTGCAAGTGGGACAGTTTGGAGACAAAGTCAGAGAGGCAAGATTGAGATGGCTTGGACATGTGCAGAGGATGGACCCAGGGTACATAGGAGAAGGATGCTGAGGATGGAGCCACCAGGCAGGAGGAGAAGAGGGAGGCCAAAGAGGAGGTTTATGGATGTGGTGAGGGAGGACATGCAGGTGTTTGCTGTGACAGAGGAAGACACAGGGGACAGGGTGAGATGGAAACGATTGGATCTGCTGTGGCGACCCCCTAACGGGAGCAACCGAAACAAGACGAAGATGTGCTTTATACTGTGTGCAACAGATTGTGAAGATTGCACCCTTTTATGTTTGAATCCTGGAAACACAAATTTGCCAAGCAAAGTAAATGATGACTGCTAACATTTCTTTTAAATGGACATATAAAAGACTGTAAATATAAGTAAGTGACTTCAAACAAAGTCAGTTTTCTTCCTTTCCAGCTACACGTTACACGTTCCAGCTACAGCACGTGAATACAGGTTTGTGTGGATTAATCATCCTCAGACAGTAAACTATTTACGTGTCCATCATCTGCCGCCGTGAAAACAACTTGTACTGTAAATTCAATGACAAACTTAGAAATTATTTATTTTGAGGCTACAAAAACATCATGAATGCGTCAGTGTATTTGCTTCCGTGACTCCGAACCATCTCAGCTGGGAAGAAGATACGAGTTCAGTCTGACCACATCCGTAAGAGCATGCTTAGACTAATTTGAGACATGGACTGCAGATTAAACAAATAGAGATTGATACGAAGGCAAATGTTTGTCTTTTAGTGTTGTACAAAGTTATGTACACTGACTCGAATCAGCCAATGGCTGCTGTGTGTTTGTTCTTTTTATGACAAACACTGACGTTGCTCTTATCCTTGCAAATCCCGGAGACAATAATTACCCTCACCCTGCTCCCAAGACCAAGGTTGCAATTGGATCCGTTTGTCTGTCTGCATGTGGATCTGCTTGCATGACTTGAAAATTCTTAAAGAAATTGAAATGAACATTTTACAAAAAAAAAAAAAAAATAGCCTATCATAATGCCACAGTGGCTCCTTCCTCCTCATCGAGCCATTTCCAAGGTCTTCTATTCCTGGAGATATAAGTGTCGGATTTTCCGGAGTTTAACCACTGGAGTATCAGTTGCACCTGTCCAAAAAAAAAAAAAGCCTCTTTGTTTTTGCACTAGAGTGCGATTAATCAGCAACTAAAATTTGATAATTTGCTGTAATAATTGGTTTTGCGCCATTAAAGAAGTGATCCAAATTCTCTTCTTAACCCAAATTTAGTGTATTTGGGTTGTAGACAAAAGAAGGCATTTGAGAGCATTGTCTGTGGCTCTGAATAACACTGACCAATATTTTTTCACAATTTTCTGATATTTTACAGAAGTAACAGTTCAGGGCAATCTACCATTGCAGATTTACGGACACAATTTCTGTCCAGATTTCAAAATTGAAAATTTATATTTGTATTTACATTTTGCAAATTGTTTTTTACTTCTACTTTTGATACTCTGTGTGCTTCTTACCCTGTGTGCTGCTATATAATGCTGCTGGAACCTCAGTTTCCCTGAAGGAGTCTTCCCAAGGGATTAATACAATTTCTATCTAATCTAATCTAATCTAATCTAATCTAATCTTTTACCAGGGATTACATCAGGGTTGAAGTCCTGAATGTGTATCCATTTTTTTTTTGGGGGGGGGGGGGGGGTGGGCAAATCGTAGGCAGCAGGTTTTCAAAATTCTAATCACAAACAAATAATGAATTGATAATCAATTGTGGAGAAAAAAATCATTCATTGTGGCCCTAACTCAAAATGATGCAAATAAATCCTTCGGCAACTTTTTATCAGATCACACTGACAAAGATGTTAGTTTCATATATGGAAAAGCATCAACCCGCAGCATGTAAAGATCAGGCTGAATTAAGTAATTACCGTATTTCCAGAGTACAAGTCGCAGTTTTTTTAACCAGTTTGGGAGGTCCTGCGACTTACATATTCGGTTACAACTCTACTAATAAAAGAATAAATGCCAATACTAAAAAGTACACCTCCAACAATGCACAAAAATCCCAAATTAAAACACTGATAGTATGGAAAAAAGGTGCGACTTATACTCAGGTGCGACTTATACAGTGGTGGGCACAATTCAGCTAATCCGACAACAGATAATGATCAAAGCTAATGTTTTTGCTAGCAGGTTAGCTTTTCAGATAATTTTAAAACCACCATTTAGTTCCGATAACTTTCAGTCTGATAACATTGTTTTGCTGGTAAGGTGAGCAAAGTTTAACGGTCAAACACCCTAAAATCAAACTTTTAGTCTGTCTGTTGTGTGTTTGTTGCAGACTGTCTGCCTGTCGCTTGCTGATGATGCATCATTAAGCACAAACGTGATTGGCGGTTGACGCAGGGAGCATTGTGGGTAGTGTAGTTCAGGTTCACTTTGGACGTTACAGTGAGTGAGTTCGCTTGACGCAGAAACAAAACGGACTAATTTTAACATTATTTTATTTTATTTCTTTGTGGCTGTAATTTAATCGCCAAGACTCAGTGATGAATAGGAGCTCTTACGGTGCAGCTGTTTGTACAGAGGGACTTTTCTTCGCGTTTAGACACTGTTTTGAATCAAAAAGATGCTTTATGTGGATTATTTATTCTGATGAAGCACTGAAACTAAGAGGTAAGAATTATATTTACTATGAGTCTTTTACTCTGCCAATCAATGCATTAATGGACGTATTTCATTTGTTTAAGATGCAGGTTTCAAAGCATGTGAAAAAAGCAGCAGCGTTTTACTTTGTAAATATCGGTGTATCTAATACTGAGATAAACTGTGACTTCTAATACTGTGTTTTACTGCTTTTGAAAGATGATGACAGTGTTTTATTTTTTTATTCATTTATTTTTCGTGTGTTCTTACGCGTTTGTGATCCTTGAATTTACCCAGCAGTGAAGAGTGAAAATGAAACTGGTATATCAGAAGCCGACAGTGTAATCTGATGTGGCTGCATCCGAATCAATACTAAAAGTTATCAGGTATCGGTTATCTGTAATAACGATAAATTTAGCAGTTTATTGGTTTAGCGTCATAAAAGTTACTTTTCAGTTATCGGATTAATGGTTATCAAACCCTAATTTTTTGGTTAGCTGTGCCCACACTGGATTATATATGGATTTTACGTCTGAAGAGCCATGTTTAATTTTTTTTTAGTAGGTACACTTATACGTGCGACTTGTAGGCTGGAAAATATGGTAAATGTTTTGAGTCGGCTTCAGTCAAAAGCAAACGACATTACAGCATAAAGGAAGCAGTTAGTTGAAACAGAATCGCAAGTTCAGAGCTGCTTCTGAAACATCGTGCGAGCTCCATCAGAGTGGAAGGAAGTGGTTCTTACCCGCAGCTGAACGCCCACCGTGATTGGACCACATCGCTCCAGACGCTGGAGGAAGGAGCTTGCTCCCTTCTTCTTCATCATCTGAGAATGGAATATAGATTAACGTCAAACGTACAGCTTTAAGCAGAGCTCACGATACATAACTTAAAAAGCTTTGGTGTTTGATGCAGCGAACCGTCCCATTGAACTCCTTCACTGTCAGTACCAATTAATGTGTTTCGTACGCTGTACAGCCTCCACTCTGCACACAACACTTATTGACTTATGCAATACCCAACGTAGTACTGCTGCAGTATTATCTCGTTATAAATTATTGCCGGTAGGACAGGTCGAGTGAGGTGAACGGGGCCTTGTGCGAGCGTCAGAACGAGGTTGCTAATGAACCACAGACTGTAAGCAGGAGTCCTGATGAGGTTACGCAAACAACAAGCCATCCCAAACGCATATGTGCCCCAGTACTCTGTGCTCGCCGAAACACAATGCAGGTAGAGAAGGAGACAGGATGAGGTTGGAATGACTGACGAGGAACGCTTGGTGTATACAGAATGTTGCCGAATGGCTTCTTCACAAGATTATACGATCAAATGTCGGGATAAAAATGTGTAATCACGCTACACTGTGGCTGTGCAAGTGTTTTTCTATCTGTTGGCATGGCTGCACAAACAAAGACAATTCCCAGAGGTTTATATATAGTACGATGGTGGGAAGTAGCTCAAATTAGACTGCCTTTTTTTTTTCCAATATACACTCTTTTTTCCATTGATATGAACAGCAGGCAGCTGTTTATTTGGAAGAAAAAGCTTCTGACAGTTTCAGCTTTTGTCTGAGTGTTAGAATGGGGTTGAAAAGATAGTTTGACACTGTGCATCTGAGCAATATTTGTTTTAAATCATTTGGCCAAATGCAGATCCGCCAACACTTCAAAAAGATTTTGGGGCAGGTATTGTAGATGAGCAAGCGATTTGAAATCCAGAATTTACTTGTGGGACATCAGGGCAGGTGGTGGTGGGGGGTTGGACATAAGATAAGATAAGACTTTATTGATCTCACAGTGGAGAAATTCACATGTTACGTCAGCTCTTAAAATAACACACAAAATGGGTGTGAGTAGAGGAAAATGTGCATCAAACAGCGTGTGCAAGGATAAGCAATAATAATAATACTTGTAGCAATACAATAAAATAAGAAAATGAGGTAGAAATAGAATATATATATATATATATATATATATATATATATATATATATATATATATATATATATATATATATATATATATATAAGTACATATGCATATATAAACATGATTGAAATTTAAAAAAATAGGAGCATCTTATTTGCAATATGTGAAGTATAATTTAGATGTGATAAGGTGACATTAGTGCTGGGATTTGTAAACGAGTTGTTATTGCACATGATTTGTGGACATATTATTGCATGTTGTTATTTCACAGTGTTATTGTACAGTCTGACAGCAGCAGGGAGGAACGACCTGCGGTATCGTTCCTTCTTGCACTCAGGGTGCCTGAAGGAGTTGCTCAGCTCCACTACAGTCCGGTGTAGGGGGTGAGAGGAGTTGTCCATGATGGATTTGAACTTGGCTAACACCCTCCTCTCAGCCACCTCCTCCAGAGAGTCCAGAGGACAGCCCAGGACAGAGCTGGACTTCCTGACCAGACATACGACAAACGGGGCGTCCAATTTTAGTGATTGATCTGGCATCAACACAATCAATGATCTGCTCTTCCCTTCCTGGTTGCCTTTTTCAGAAATTGGTTGTTGTGATACATGGACTCAACATGGATATAGTTGTGAACCTGCAACATTTCTGTCACTGCATGTTTGACGCATTTTATTTGCGCCAAAGAGTGCGCCAATTCAATATCTTGGGTCATATTGGTCTCTCTAACCAGTCAGAGTCTGGTATTATACATCGGGGTCATGTTGTGGACTATGTATGTATGATGTTCCACAGTTTGACTTGATGTTTTGTTCGATGACTCGGTTAGCGGTACAAATTAGTTGTTTTCAGCACTGATGGGAATAACGCCATTAAAATGAATGGCGTTACACACAGCACTATTTTTTCAGTTACTAATTCCGTTACATTTAAGAAGTAACTAGTAACTATAACTAATTATTTTTTAAAAGTAACATGCTCAGCACTTGTTTTCAGAGAGGAAAAAGGGTATCAACTGGTATCGGTGCCAACAGATACGGAAAGTTCCAGTATCAATATAGTATTAGACATGAAAATGTAGTATCCGTGCTATCCCTATTTGCTAGTACAACCAAAGGTGATGGTCACCCCATTGAATCTAGTCTGCTTGAGGTTTCTTCCTAAAAGCATAAAACAAACAAACAAACAAACAAACAAATAAAAAATTACCTGAAGGAGTTTTTCTTACCCCTGTTGCTACTGTGCTTCATCATGGTGTGTTTAAACCGAACTTGAATGTCACATCTTGGGTCGACTTATGCTGTGATTTGGTGCCATACAAATAAACTGAATTGTGCAACGTGCTTGCTAGTGTATACACAAGCCCTGTCCTGAATATAGCTTTGAACATTACGAAGCATTTGTTGTGAAACAGTTGATGGCTTGATGTCTTCCTTTTGTGCTCCTCTAGAAAAAAATAGGTAACAACCCAAGATAGGTGTACACTTTGCCCAGACTATACCTAGGGATAAAGTAAGCTTGTGTGTTTGATACACTGGGTGTATTCAGGGCTATACCTCACGGTATTAATTAGGGTATGCTATTCCTGTTTCTGCTGAAATGCTACACCTGCCCCAAGGAAGTGTATGAGTCCACATGGACAGGAGGTCAGTCCATCAGGGGCTACTTCCTCAGCAAAAGCCAATACCCGTTTATGACTGGGTGGACTGAGGTGTCTTATCTAAGGACACAGACGGGTAACGTGGCCAGAACTTCAAACCAGGTCTACTTATTGGTAGCTCAACTTCTGTTTCTGAGTCCAAAATATACCCTTGGGTGTAAAGCTGACCTGGGTTATACCCTGGAGTATGTTTTGGTAGGGATTAATCCGGTTTGTTACACCTGCACTGGACAAGAAAAATGTGTCGTGCTCAGCAGGGAGACATCTACTTATGAAGCCTAGAAACCCATTTGGAGTCACTGATACTGAGCAGGAGGTTTGAAGGATAGTTTATGGGAGGTACTGCACTCTTGACACTGCAAATACGGTACTGTACCTTGCTAAGGTCAGGGTACCTCCGCGGCTGTTGGAGGACAATGGCGGCATTACTCGGGGAGGCCAAAGACATCCTGCGGAGCAACAAGGCAGCTTTGGGCCCCCTCAGCCCTACACGACCCTGGGCTGCTGGCACCAGAGAACCAGTCTGAGTCAGCTTGGACTGGAAGAGCTGCTGCAGTAACACACTCTCACTGGCTGCAGGGCACAAAGCACATAAACAAAAAGGGGGGAAGAACGGTGAAAAGGAGCAAGAGGATTGGTGGAAATAAGGGGGTGGATGAGGGAAAGGAAAGGATGAAGCATCAGAAAGAAAAAAAAGGTAAGTAAGAATGGAGAGGAAGAAAACAAGAAAGGGAAGACTCTTCACCAGGGAGGAGGCAAAAAGTTCAGTTCCATGTAAACAATCATCCGTAACAACGAGCGCATTCAGAAGGCCAAACAACACGTGTGTGTGCGCGAATGTGGGCATCTCATCTCAGAAGACCAGAGAGGAAAGAAAGCATAAGCAAAACCAGAGAGCTGGACTCATTTCGGGGCGTAATTACTCATACCTCGAACAGCAATTGTCTTTTCATTTCAAATCGATCTTTGCCAGCTCTCGACTCCGGCCTCAGAGCCCCCCCCGGCCTTCCTACCAGCCTTAAAACATGAGAACGCAGAGGGACAGTCGAGGAGGAGAAATTTATACGCATCAGTGTGCGGATGAAAGGCGGCGAGACATCGAGTCGTCAGACAGAAGGACAACTGCCAAGTGTGAGTGAAGGGCTCGCCTTTAGAAGATTAGCTTCATCATGGAAATTACAGCAATTAGGCTGCTGGAAGCAAAGCGAGCCTGGCGCTCACACAGTGGCTGCCTGTGTCCCGCTAACCACAACACCCGACATCTGGCACCTTCTATAGACAATATACACACTGCCGGTGCTGTCTGCTGCTTATGGGATAAAACACACAAACACAACCACACGGACACAAAGTGTGGTTTTGTGCGCTGTTATTTTTGACTGGAGGACATCTTTGTGATGGAGAAGGTCAACGTGCTCAAATATTCATCGGGTACTTACACTTCAGCGTAAACAAGAGATTCTGAGGGAGAGAGTCTTTGTTTCTGATCAGGGATCCCGTGAGGTCATAAGAAATCTGCCGGAGAAAAACAGCACACAGAATATTTAGGAATAAATTGACCTTGACCGATGTTGTGGTGGAAGTGCAGGCGGTGTGTGTGTGTGTGTCCCTTTGACTCTCAAGGTATGTTATTACCACCAACATTGCAATGCGTGTCTTTGGAAATTACAAACTGAAATTTAGGTAGTTTGATGTAGTTTCTGTACTTTCTAATTTCAGTTCATTGCAATTAGGGTGATACAACAAACTGAGAAAAAAAGTAGAATTTTAGAGTTTGTTTGTCTGTTTGTCCATCGACTTCCACTCAGGTCCCCACGGACGAGTTCCACTAAACTTGGTATGTGAATGAAAGTCAAGGTCACTGGGGTCAAACTTCAAAAATTTTGATTTTCACTCCAATTTGGAACACATATGTAGGTGAGTTCTGGAATTACCCAGAGTTAAGACAAATTTGCCAAAGGTCAGCAGGTTAGGTTAGGATAAGGTTATCAAGGTCAAAGTTAAAATTTTTGGATTTTTACTCCAATTTGTACCAAACTTGGCACATATGTGGAGTTGGGTTCTGGAATGTCAATCATTGGGGCCAAGCGAGGTCATATCTGCCTCTCTGTTTGTGGCCCTGCTCATCTCAGGTCCTTTGGCTGACGTCTATGAAAGTTGGGGTGTCAGTGAAGGTTGACCCTCAAACTGAATTTAAAAAAACATTTTTTTTGCAAAGGTCAAAGAATTTGATTTCCAACCTGATTTGGATTAAATGTGAGAATCATTTGGGTGAATTAAGTGTGCAAACGTCTGACTTGTAGAGCATTAATATCTGTACACACTTACTCCATTCAAGGGCCATGGGGGCTGGTGCTCATCTCAGTAGTCACAGGGTGAGAAGCTGTTCAAATCCTGGACAGGACACCAGTCCATCACAGGACCACATATAGACGGACACATTGACACTTGCACTCATGATCAATTTAAAGTTCCCAATTCGCCTAACTTGTATGTCTTTGGAAGTGGGAGGAAGCCAAAACACCCAGAAGGAACCCACGTGAACAGGAATAGAACATGCAAATTCCACACAGATAAGTCCAAGTGGGAAATGATCCCACAACGTTCTTGCTGTGGGGCAACAGAGCTAACCACAAATCCACCATGTCAACCACACAATTTTATTTATTTTATACAAACGTATGTCTGTGTGTGTGTGTGTGTGTGTGTGTGTGGGGATGGGGATGGGTGTGAGGGTGAGGGGTTATTACAGTTAACAGCCTCACTGAGAACACTGAGAACCAACACATAACAAGTACAGTGTCTTCTCAACATTTCCCAAAGGCAATAACACGCCCGTGTGTTTTGCTGATATGGATGGTGTTCTACAGCTCACAAAGTCACATATTGTGTTCTTTCCACCAGCACAAAATATTTTTAAATCACATAAATGGAAACAAGATAGATAAGGCTGACTAATTTTGGACTATCCATATCTTTATTAATACAGAAGACAAATGACTGTCATGCAGCGCTTGTTTGCAGAACAATTTACTGATTTATACTGAATTCTAAGTTTAAATGGTTCATGTTGCACAATATTGCTTTTCTCAGTGTACCTTTATTTCAGCACTGATATGCAAAGCAGGTGTCTCAGTGGGATAATGAGTTGGGTTATTAATGTGTCTTAGTCCATGCAGAGGTAAATGGGTACCCACTCAGCTGATTTATTTAAACCCTATGTACCGGCAGGATACAGGACTGCTCTGTGTTCCAAGGGTGAAGAAAAAGTCTGCAGGACAGAGAGCCTTCTCATACCGTGCCCCTGTCTTGTGGAATGGTGTTGTGTGGGCCGCCAGAAGAGGAGGTACTGCTGGCCCACCACCAGAGGGCGCTCTGCCTGAAGTGCGGGCTTCAGGCATGAGAGGGCGCTGCCGCCACAGACACAACCGGGAGTGACAGCTGTCACACATCAACTCATGACAGCTGTCACCCATCATTTCATCACTCATAAAAGCCGGATGTCATCTCCACCTCGCTGCCGAGATATCATCTACCTGTGAAGGTAATTCTCTGCTTAACTGAAAACACTGACTAACAGTCTGAACTTCTTTGCAGCCGTTTTCCTGTAAGTGTTTCCTTATCTGTGGGATTGGCGTTTGGTGTGATCAACGACGGCTTCACTTCACACCCCAACCAGATAAGTTGTTGACAGGAGCTGCACGTGTGTGTGATTAGAGGTGGAGGTGACTTTCCACCTTCTGACTGTTTTTGTTACTGGGTGTGCACACACCCACATCTCACTGTTTGTGCTCCTCGCCAGCAGTACCAGATCCGACAGTCGGGGACGGTGATCACCTGGGAATTCGGGACTTGGCGGCTCCAGTATTCTCCGGGTTCTGTGGCGGTGGAAATCGTGTGGTTCCGGCTCTTATCAGGACAGACGTCTTCTATCCTCGAGCCTGCCCACACGTCACCTTGGTGTATTGACTGCTGTCAGATTCTGTGATTGTCTGTATCATCGTTGTGCACATTCACAACATTAAATTGTTACCTTTTGGCTCATCTATTGACCGTTCATTTGCGCCCCCTGTTGTGGGTCTGTGTCACTACACTTTCCCCAACAGGATATCTCGGCCAACGTCATGGATCAAGAGGGGTGTCAACCATCTGTTGGACAGCCAATGGAAGAGCAGGGTGCACAGGCGTCGGCTGGAGGCGTGATTGGTGAGTTGCAGCACATCCTCACCGCCTTTACCGCTCGGATGGACCTGATGACCGAGCAAAACATCATCCTTAATCGCAGGATGGAGGCTCTCACCGCGCAGGTGGAAGCGCGCGCTCAGGGCGCTGCTGCAGCTCCTCCTCCTGCCGACCCGGTGCCGAATACAGAAATTCCACTGGTCATTCAACGACCCCCCCCACCATCCCCTGAAGCATACATAAGCCCCCCAGAGCCGTACGGAGGTTGTGTGGAGACATGCGCGGACTTTCTTATGCAGTGTTCGCTCGTCTTTGCACAGCGTCCCGTGATGTACGTGTCTGACGCCAGTAAGGTGGCTTACGTGATTAATTTGCTTCGAGGTAAGGCACGCGCTTGGGCTACAGCGCTTTGGGAACAAGGTTCACGGCTCCTTGCCTCTTATACTGGGTTTGTGAGGGAGCTCAGAACTGTTTTTGATCACCCCAACAGAGGCGAAACCGAGTCTACCGTGCTGATGTTAATGAGACAGGGGCGCCGGAGCGCAGCCGAATATGCAGTCGACTTCCGCATCACGGCTGCGAGATCCGGCTGGAATATCACTGCGCTCCGCGCCGCCTTCATAAACGGACTGTCGTCGGTCCTGAAGGAGCACCTGGTGGCTAAGGAGGAACCGCGGGATTTGGCTGAGCTTATCGATTTGGTTATACGATTGGACAATCGGTTAGAAGAACGCCGACGGGAGCGAGGCGAAGGGCGTGGTCAGGCACAAGCCGTCCCTCTTCCTCCCGGGTCCGAAAGAGAGCCGTCTTCCCCACGCTCCACAGCCACAGCGCTCCGTGTGGCTACAGCTCCCCCTGCTGACGATGCTAGGGACACGAGCAAGGCCACATTCAGACAGAGGAGGCTGATCCGCGGGGAGTGCTTTGTCTGCGGCTCGAGTGAGCATCAGCAGAGAGTCTGCCCCAAACGGTCAAAACACAAACGCCCGCCCTTAGAGACTGGGCTGAGGGGGGGTCAAAACATTCACATGGGTCATACACATCTTTCAACACGACTCCTAGTTACAATCCTGAGTGGGGATTTAACCCTTCAAGCCCCAGCACTGGTGGACACGGGGTCAGAAGGGAATCTGCTGGATAGCAGATGGGCAAGGGAGGTAGGGCTCCCTCTGGTGGCGCTTTCTTCGCCAGTGAAGGTGCGCGCATTAGATGGCACTCCTCTCCCTTTTATCACACACAAGACACTACCTGTAACCCTGGTAGTGTCTGTGAATCACCGGGAGGAGATTGAGTTTTTTGTAACTCCTTCTACCTCCCGCGTGATTTTGGGTTTCCCATGGATGATTAAACACAATCCCCCCGGATTGATTGGCCATCTGGGGTTGTGGCTCAGTGGAGCGAAACCTGCCACCGGAATTGTTTAGGATCCTCGGTTCCTCCCGGGGTAAACGCTAATGAGGTTAAAGTCACTCCCAATCTGACGGCGGTGCCGGTTGAGTACCACGATCTTGCTGATGTCTTCAGCAAGGATCTGGCGCTCACCCTTCCCCCGCACCGTCCGTACAAGTGTGCCATTGATTTGGTCCCGGGCGTTGAGTTCCCGTCCAGCAGGCTGTACAATCTCTCACGTCCCGAGGGCGAATCAATGGAGACCTACATCCGGGACTCATTAGCTGCCGGGTTGATCCGGAATTCCACCTCCCCGATGGGTGCAGGTTTCTTTTTTGTGGGCAAGAAAGATGGCGGACTCCGTCCATGCATTGATTACAGGGGGCTGAACGACATAACGGTTCGTAATCGATACCCTTTACCCCTGTTGGATTCAGTGTTCACGCCCCTGCATGGAGCCCAAATTTTCACCAAACTGGACCTCAGGAATGCGTACCACCTGGTTCGGATCCAGAAGGGAGACGGATGGAAGACGGCATTCAACACCCCATTAGGTCATTTTGAGTACCTGGTCATGCCGTTCGGCCTCACTAACACCCCTGCAACGTTCCAAGCTTTGGTTAATGACGTCTTGCGGGACTTCCTGCACCGATTCGTCTTCGTATATCTGGATGACATACTCATCTTTTCCCCGGACCCTGAGACTCATGTCCAGCATGTACGTCAGGTCCTGCAGCGGTTGTTGGAGAACTGGCTGTTTGTGAAGGGTGAGAAGCGTGAGTTTCACCGCACCTCTTTGTCCTTCCTGGGGTTCATCATCTCCTCCAACTCCGTCGCCCCTGATCCGGCCAAGGTTGCGGCGGTGAGAGATTGGCCCCAACCAACAAGCTGTAGGAAGCTGCAACAGTTCCTCGGCTTCGCAAATTTCTACAGGAGGTTCATTAAGGGCTAGAGTCAGGTAGTTAGCCCCCTGACAGCCCTGACTTCTCCAAAAGTCCCCTTCACCTGGTCGGATCGGTGCGAAGCCGCGTTCAAGGAGTTGAAACGCCGGTTCTCGTCTGCACCAGTTCTGGTGCAGCCCGACCCTAGCCGCCAGTTCGTGGTTGAAGTGGACGCCTCGGACTCAGGGATAGGAGCCGTGCTATCCCAGAGCGGAGAGACCGATAAGGTTCTTCACCCGTGTGCCTACTTTTCTCGCAGTTTGACCCCAGCTGAACGGAACTATGACGTCGGCAATCGAGAACTCCTTGCGGTGAAAGAGGCTCTTGAGGAGTGGAGACACCTGTTGGAGGGAGCGTCTGTGCCGTTCACGGTTTTCACTGACCATCGGAACCTGGAGTATATCAGGACCGCCAAGCGGCTGAACCCCAGGCAAGCCCGCTAGTCACTGTTCTTCGGGCATTTTGACTTCCGAATCACCTACCGTCCCGGGACCAAGAACCAGAGATCGGATGCCTTGTCCCGGGTGCATGAAGATGAGGTCAAGACTGAGCTCTCGGATCCACCGGAGCCCATCATTCCGGAGTCCATTATCGTGGCCACCCTCACCTGGGACGTGGAGAAGACCGTCCGGGAGGCCCTGGCACGGAGCCCGGACCCCGGAACTGGACCAAAGAACCGTTTATACATCCTACCAGAGGCCAGCGCTGCAGTCTTGGACTTCTGTCACGGGTCCAAGCTCTCCTGTCATCCAGGGGTGCGTAGGACCGTGGCAGTTGTCCAGCAGCGCTTCTGGTGGGCGTCCATGGAGGCCAACATCTGGGAGTACGTCCAGGCCTGCACCACCTGTGCCAGGGGCAAGGCAGACCACTCCAAGACACAAAGACTTCTGCAACCGCTTCCGGTGCCTCGTCGCCCCTGGTCTCACATTGGCCTGGACTTTGTCACGGGCCTCCCGCCGTCCCAGGGCATGACGACCATCTTCACGATAGTGGACCATTTCTCCAAGGCGGCCCACTTCGTGGCCCTCCCGAAGCGCCCTACGGCCCAGGAGACAGCAGACCTCCTGGTCCACCATGTCGTACGTCTGCATGGGATACCAACTGACATTGTCTCGGACCATGGTCCTCAGTTCTCCTCACAGGTTTGGAGGAGTTTCTGCAGAGAACTGGGGGCCAACGTGAGCCTCTCATCCGGGTATCACCCTCAGACGAATGGACAGGCAGAGCGGGCCAACCAAGAACTTGAACAGGCCCTCCGCTGTGTTACATCCGCGCACCCGTCGGCCTGGAGTCACCATCTGGCCTGGATCGAGTACGCCCATAACAGCGAGGTGTCCTCTGCCACCAGCCTCTCCCCATTTGAGGTGTGTCTGGGGTGTCATTGTTCCCCATGGTGGAGGGAGAGGTCGGTGTGCCCTCGGTCCAGGCCCACCTGCGAAGATGCCGTCGGGTGTGGCGCACCGTCCGTTCTGCCTTGTTGAAGGCCCGGACGAGGGCTAAGGCCCATGCAGACCGCCGGCGTTCCCCGGCCCCTGCTTACCAGCCCGGGCAGGAGGTGTGGCTTTCAACGAAGGACATCCCCCTCCAAGTGGACTCACCCAAACTCAAGGACACGTATATTGGTCCATTCAAGATCCTCAAAGTCCTCAGTCCGGCCGCAGTGAAGCTCCAACTCCCAGCTTCACTGCGGGTCCACCCGGTTTTTCATGTTTCCCGGATCAAGCCACACCACACCTCACCCCTCTGTGCTCCCGGACCGGCGCTGCCTCCTGCCCGGATCATCGATGGGGAGCCTGCATGGACGGTTCGCAGGCTCCTGGACGTCCGTCGGAAGGGGCGGGGGTTTCAGTATCTGGTGGACTGGGAGGGGTATGGACCTGAAGAACGCTCCTGGGTGAAGAGGAGCTTCATCCTGGACCCGGACCTCCTGGCCGACTTCTACCGACGTCACCCGGACAAACCTGGTCGGGCGCCTCCTGGCGCCCATTGAGGGGGGGGTCCTGTTGTGTGGGCCACCAGAAGAGGAGGTACTGCTGGCCCACCACCAGAGGGCGCCCTGCCTGAAGTGCGGGCTTCAGGCACGAGAGGGCGCTGCCGCCACGGACACAACCGGGAGTGACAGCTGTCACACATCAACTCATGACAGCTGTCACCCATCATTTCATCACTCCATAAAAGCCGGATGTCATCTCCACCTCGCTGCCGAGATATCATCTACCTGTGAAGGTAATTCTCTGCTTAACTGAAAACACTGACTAACAGTCTGAACTTCTTTGCAGCCGTTTTCCTGTAAGTGTTTCCTTATCTGTGGGATTGGCGTTTGGTGTGATCAGTGACGGCTTTGCTTCACACCCCAACCAGATAAGTGGTTGACAGGAGCTGTACGTGTGTGTGATTAGAGGTGGAGGTGACTTTCCACCTTCTGACTGTTTTTGTTACTGGGTGTGCACACACACACATCTCACTGTTTGTGCTCCTCGCCAGCAGTACCAGATCCGACAGTCGGGGACGGTGATCACCTGGGAATTCGGGACTTGGCGGCTCCAATATTCTCCGGGTTCTGTGGCGGTGGAAATCGTGTGGTTCCGGCTCTTATCAGGACAGGCGTCTTCTATCCTCGAGCCTGCCCACACGTCACCTTGGTGTATTGACTGCTGTCAGATTCTGTGATTGTCTGTATCATCGTTGTGCACATTCACAACATTAAATTGTTACCTTTTGGCTCATCTATTGACCGTTCATTTGCGCCCCCTGTTGTGGGTCCGTGTCACTACACTTTCCCCAACAAATGGTCTCCCGGCCTCAATAAGACGTTCAGATTCTGTGAAGACTTTTAAGAACAGATTAAAGACACATTTTTTTCCTCAGTCCTATGGTTAGAATGTTGTGCTAGCATCCTTTTTTGAACTCTGGCCCCAATAGGTCACAGGGCCTGCATAGGACTTACTTGCTTCTTCTTTTTCTACCTTTAATGGTTAAATGCTTGTTAGGGTTTCATGTTGAACATCTGCAAACCCCACCTACTGTTTATGTATGCAGACTCAACTTTGCTACTAAAAACAAGCAGTGGTGGTCTAGATGACCACCAGACCTAGGTTTTGGTAATGAAACAAACAGACAAACAAGGCCAACTCAATATAATACACTTCTGCAGAATCAACATACCTGTCCAGCGTAGTGGCTGACAGTAAATGCTGGACCCTGGTCTTTGGGTGGAGGGTTCCCATTTCCATCCTTGGTGGTGAGAGAGATGCCAGGAGTTGGGTTGGACTCGAGCTGTGCTGACAGCCGCTTGTACAGTGTATGTTCTGCTGATCGCAGGCTCTGGCTCTCCTCGTCTACTACACTCAGCAGACCCTGAGGCTTCTGGATGGGAAGACAGAAAGTTGGCCATACCAAACATACTGCCATACCAAATAAATCTGTCACATTCACATACAGATCCAGTTTCGAGGGTAGCCTTTGGGGTATTTGTCTTTTTTCCCATTCAACACTGCTGGTACAAAGCATTATTTGCCATTTTTGTTCTGTGTGTGTATATATATGTTGGGGGGGGGGGGGTGCTGCTAGAGCACAAGCCATGGAGTACGAGCACTGCGCAACTTTCACTTTATTCTCAAATTGACATGTTATCCTTTGTTAGACTGCCATAGCAGAGTAATTAAACACCTTCAACAACAGTTAGGAATATTCTTGAGGCATCTAAGGTCAGAAAATATAAGAACTGAAGACCCACCAGCACCGGGCTCAACTCATCCTCACCACAGAGTTTCTCAAGAAAACGATTTCTGTCTAATAAATATATGTGGCCCCAACTGAAATAAAGTGCATCCATGCAAGATGATTTAATTTAATTTAGTTGGGGCTACATATATTTATTTGATGGAAAGCCTGTCCATAATTTAATGGAGTTCATCCAATGAGTCATTTGTTTGAGTGATACACTCAAAAAACTGACTCATTGGATTGGACTCCATCTAATAAATATATGTAGCCCCAACTCAAATAAAGTGCATCCATGCAAGATAATTTAATTTAATTTAGTTGGGGCTATATATATTTATTTGATGGAAAGCCTGTCCATAATTTAATGGAGTTCATCCAATGAGTCATTTGTTTGAGTGATACACTCAAAAACTGACTGATTGGATTGGACTCCATCTAATAAATATATGTAGCCCCAACTCAAATAAAGTGCATCCATGCAAGATAATTTAATTTAATTGGGGCTATATATATTTATTTGATGGAAATCTTGTCCATAATTGAATGGAGTTCATCCAATGAGTCATTTGTTTGAGAGATACACTCAAAAAACTGACTGATTGGATTGGACTCCATCTAATAAATATATGTATCCCCAACTCAAATAAAGTGCACCCATGCAATAAATATATGTAGTCTAAACTAAATTAAATTACATTATATTGCACAGATGTGCTTTATTTGAGTTGTGGCTACATATATTTATTAGATGGAAATCCTGTACATAATTGAATTGAGTTCATCCAATGAGCCATTTTTTTGAGTGCACTCACGAAACTTATCTTTCTTTGAAAACATGTATATGGAGTTGATGGAAGGTGGAAAAAAAATCATCATTTTAATTGTAAAGCAGACAGACTACAGCAACACACACTCAGTGCAACGCGGAATGACGGCTGTGATTGGGGTGGCCAGGATTTACAGTGAGGTGGCCATGGCCCTGCCTGACCACCCCACTGCTCCGCCTATGCATATTGGATTGTTATATACATCACACAAACAACTACTGACTTAATTTTCACCAAATTCAGGAGAAAGCTGGTTCTGACATGAAATAGAAAATATGAAATTTTAGGGTGGATCTGCAAAAAAGGCTCAAAGGGAAGAAAAGTTTTGTTTTGTCCTTCATTTCTGCAAGGATGAGAACATGCAAACACTGAATATGGCAATTTGGAAAGTTTGGCAGTTGTGAAACAACAATTTAAGAACAACAACAGCAGCAGGAAAAAAAACCCTGTGTACTGCTGTCAGCATAAATAAGTTGAAATCCGATCTGAGGTTCAGAACATGTTCAGAATCTTAAAAAAGAAATACATTTGGATGATCATAAAAATGTAACAGGATTCTCTTCTTATATAAACCCACATTTAAATCTCCAAAATTGATCGGTTGATTAGAATCACAGTCAGAATAGCTTTTATTTACCAAGTATCCACAGGATACAAGGAATCTGACATCGGTTTGAGTTGCACTCTCTCTGTATGGGCACGTGTAAATATACACTAAACGCTGAATAATACACGGTAAAGAAAATGTGCAAGTAAAATAAAATGTGCAATAGTTCGAGAGTAATTAAACATACTTGATGGAGATAAATTTATGAGTTTAACTAAGCTGTGATTTTGTGCTTCACTGTTTTTTTTTTTTTTTTTTTTTTTTTAACATCAGAAGACACAGTCTCCCTGA
This sequence comes from Thalassophryne amazonica, assembly GCF_902500255.1. Classification (NCBI taxonomy): domain Eukaryota; kingdom Metazoa; phylum Chordata; class Actinopteri; order Batrachoidiformes; family Batrachoididae; genus Thalassophryne; species Thalassophryne amazonica. The sequence goes on from NC_047116.1 coordinate 20,376,295, forward strand.
ACTGGACTGGACTGGACCTGAATCAGTACTGAACAGTACCTGGAGAAAGAAGTCCAGAAGTGCCGGCTGGTTGCCATGGGAGCGCGGGGTCTCTATGGCGATGCCCTCCTGCAGACACTCAGCTTCCTCCTGCTGAAACAGCACCTCCGAGACGTACGTCCTCAGCCGCTCGTTGGTGATGTTTACACACAGCTGTAACACACACACACACACCTTTAGTGTCACGCACCTCACTGCACATGACGCAGAACAGCAGCACAAGTACAAAAACACAAACAGAACTCAAACAGCTGTGACAGAAAATGAGAAACAATTGGACCAATAACTCATGCAACACACACGACCCAGATGGTCTGAGGACTCTCCACAGGGGTCCCCCCTGTGTGTCATACACAGAAAAGCAGGGCTTGGAACCTTCCACTGTGTGTTCCTGTAACTCATCCGTACAAAGGAAGTAATCAGATGATTTTCCTGTGTGTATGGCACAAGCAACAATAAATAATGCAACTATTACTCATTGTTTCATTGTCACAGGAGATGTATCAGATCATCATGATACACATAATACTAGGGGAGCTATGACCACTACCTTTGCACCCCCCCAGCACTAAACCAAACCAACTTTTTTAGGTTCCTTAGATGACCTCAAAACACAATCAGGTTGTTCCCAAAATAAAAACTGGCCTCAAGCCAGTTAACCAAGATGGTGTCCAAGATGGCCGCCAAAATAGGGGTTTCACTAAAACACCTTTAAACAACATCTAAACAATTTAAATATCACAGAGATTCAATGATAAGGGTCTATTGGTGGCCATTTTGGACGCCATGTTGAATCTTAAACCCATGAATGAATTTAGTTTAGGCACAAATGAGTTTGCTGTGACCTGCAATGGTCTTCCCATTGAATCTCTGTGATATTTAAGTTGTTTATATGTTGTTCAAAGGTGTTTTAGTGAAAAACCCTATTTTGGTGGCCATCTTGGACACCATCTTGGATAACTGGCTTGAGGCCAGTTTTTATTTTTTGGGAACATCCTGATTGTGTTTTGGGGTCATAGCTCTCCTAATATAAGATGTGCAAGTAAGGATGGTTTGGAGACAAAGACAGAGAGGTGAGACTGAGATGGTTTGGATGTGCAGAGGAGGAACAAAGGCAGGAGAAGAGGGAGGCCAAAGAGGAGGTTCTGGGATGTGGTGATGCAGGACTTGCAGGTGGTTTGTGAGACAGAAAAACCACAGCAGAGGACAGGGTAAGATGAAGACACTAGACAGATGATCTGCTGTAATGGGAGCAGCCAAGGAAGAAGAATAAAGCAACACATTCAATGTCTTAAACTCTGCAGAGTGGATGGTGCGAAGCAATCCACAATATTTTTCCTAATCAACAGTCAGAGCAAAACGTGTCCACTGATTGTCTTCAGTGCAATGTCTTCACTGTCATTCAGTGCAAAAACAGGAGGATCCAAAAGAAGAAGACTGTACACATGTGAGCCTCTGCTCTGTTCCAGGTCTCCTTCTGCATTTATATTCCGCATATTCGTGCCAAACATGTTGAAATCAAAGACGGCTTTAATCACAACCTTTCCTTCCTCTCAGACCATGTCCAGAGCCACATGAGGAGGAGAGTCTTGGCGGTGAATCACTTAAGACATATTGTTTGCTTTAGTGAGTCTGACCCCCACTGTTGTGTCAGTCCGACGTATGTGCACGGCTATCTGGAGCTTTTCAGCAATGAATCAAGCGTGTAAAAACACACGAGAATCGAACCAAGATCTCGTTTCACAGCTCTGCATCCAATGTGGAAACGGATCACAAAGCTTTTAAGTGATGAGAAAGTTACCCTTTAAAATATGGTGATACTAAAGAGCATGTCCCACTTTTAGGCCCCAGCCCACTGCTTGACAAACATTTTCTTCACTCTGTCTCTTCTTTTTCTTCACCAACATCTCGTCCGTTAACAGGCTCCGTCCCGGTAGGTGGCTGATTGACTGAACTCATTAACAAAGCGCTGAGCAGGTACAACACAACCCTAACAAACAGAGCTCTAATTAACAGGCGCTAATGACCACGATCACGCCGCGCACGTGAAGCAGCCTGTGTGTGTTTACGAGTGTGCAAACATGTCAAAATCTAAGAGTCTGTGTGTCCCGGTGTCGCAGACCCAACGGTCCGTCCTGCTTTCACTGTGCATGCGTCATTAGCCGCGGTTTACCGATTATCACCTCGTTTCTGCTTCAAACTGCACTCCAGTCATCATCTATCACAGTGACAGATATCTGAAGCGTTTGTGCAACAATCATTTCCACATAAATTCAGCGTTATTTCATCATAACATACGCGATCAGAGCGCTGCAGCTACACAAGCTGCTAGCTGACGCGTTCACTGCGCGTTGATTATTTCAAAGCGTCAGTATCACATCCTTTCTGCTTAAAGTGGCCTTGTTTCTGATAAAAACTGACTTTAGAATGATTTAAGAGGTTTCACCTTGTCATCTGATGGTTAATAATCCCATTAATCCATTTGATCACTTTGGGTGTAGAGACTCTGTTTCCGAGGAGCTGCTGAGCTACAAAATGATGCATACGCAGTGGAGGCAGGGCAGACCAATATTTGGGGGGGACCGTTCGGTCTGCGATACCGGCAGTGCCCCCACAGCTACTGTCCAACATGACCACATTGTCCTCCTCCTCTTCCTCTTCTCTTTTTGGCAGTGTTGATTGTGATTTAGTGACCGTGTGGCCTTAGTGTGTAAATACTAACAAGGGGCACGGAGGGGTGAAGCCGACACCACCTCAAACAGTTTATATTTTATCCCTGTTTGTTCCCTAAAGCACACGCTTTACCACAGTGTGGATGTGGAACGTTCACTCCCTTAGCTAGCATTCCGGATTTCACACACTAACCATACTCCAAATTTCCTTTGTGCATGTGATAAGATTGTTCCCTGTGACAAGCCCAGACATGTGCAGCAGGTAGCAGACCGGTATATTACGCAAGCAAAAAACATTACTTTATCTACTGAACTGGTGCGCCAAAGATAAAACCAACGTTTGATCGCTTTTTCCTCAACATATGTCCACTGAATCTGTAGATTTATAAGATGATAGTATTTATTATTTTTAGCACTTTATCAAACTTAACTGCTAGGATAGGCTCCAGCCCTCCTGGGACACTTAATTGGAGTAAGCGGGTATAAAAATGGATGGATGGATTATCAAACTGGATGGGATGGACTTTGGTCAGTCAATCAATCAACCAACCAATCAATCAATCAATCAATCAATCAATCAAACAAACAGTCAATCAATGAGGCTTTTTCATGGTCTGGGAATTAGATATAAAAGACAACAGATCTGTTCTGAAGAACTGTTGAATTGGGTATGGTGAGTAGAATCTTCCAGATTGGACCCAGTAAAAATAAATCATCGCTGGTGCCCTCTGACCTCCTGCAAGAGGGATATGAGCTGAAGTAATTTTGTAAATATTTTGGATGATTTGGTGTTGAATAATTGCACAACAAATGTTGATTTTTAATGCTCAGAATGGATTTCACACAGAAAATGTAAGCTATGGTCTTTGTCCTCTGAACTCCTGTAAGAGCGCTATGACATGAACGTCTATCCCAAATATATTCATTTGGGATATTTATTTGGGATTCTGAATTCTTAGATAAATTTGGTGCGTTCATCTCTAACTTGTCAACTAGTGCAGATAACATTCTGATCATTGGTGACTTTAATGACTCTGCAAATCATTTATGGAAATTGTGGATGCTTTAGGATTTCGGCAATGCATTCGGGACTTGACGCACATTAGTGGAAATACCCTGGATCTGATTCTCACATGTGGTATGGCTGTCACAAATATTGACATCATGCCTCTTACATCAGTGGTCTCTGATCACTCACTTATTAAGTTTACAGTTTCGCTGCCATGTTTAGTGGAACACCAACCTTATTTATCACTACGGCGATGCATCAACTCCTCAACTAAGACTGAACTTGAAGCTGGACTGCCTGATGTCTTAGCTTCACATCTGGCAAATACCCATTCAGTAGACAGACTTGTGGATAGTTTAAACTCAGTGCTCCAAATTACACTCAACATGATTGCGCCACCTGTGTTAAAACTGTGCTCCCCCAAAACACAGTCACCTTGGTTCAGTGATTACCTGCGTGACCTCAAGCATAAGGCAAGGGGTCTGGAATGGAAATGGAGTTGTTAAAAATTATAAGTATTCCACCTTGCGTGGCATGATGCTATCTTACGCTATAAGGATGCATTATTGGCTACAAAGTGGACCTATTACTCTGATTTGATCAACAAAAACAAGCATAACTCAAAGTTCTTGTTCGACACGGTGGCAACACTTATTCATGGACAGCCACCTGTAGTTTGCCCTCCTTTTACAGCACAAGATTTCCTGGATTACTTTGAGAAGAAAATAAAAGACATTAGGTTAAACATATCCCAGCATGCCTTAACCCAGCCACAATACCCTGCTACTGAGGTGGGCGCCATTACTGAGGTCTTACCTAGAATTACAGAATTTGACAGTATCTCACTAGGCATGTTGACGAAACTCATAATGTCAACAAAAAGCACAACCTGTTTATTTGATCCTATACCAACAAAATGTTTAAGGACCTGTGGCCCAAGAGTGGGCCACAGGTCCAAGAGTGGGCCACATGAACAGATCCAGAAGTCTTTAACTTCTAGATCTGTTCCTAAATGTTTCAAATCTGCAGTAATTAAACCATTACTTAAGAAACCTAATCTTGACCCTAGTGTATTGAAAAACTATCGGCTGATATCAAATCTATCATTTTGCTCTAAAATTCTGGAGAAAGTGGTGTCACGGCAGCTTGTGGACTATCTTACTGAGAATAATCTCTTTGAGCCACTGCAGTCTGCTTTTAGAAAATAACATTCCACAGAGATGGCTCTCACTAAAGTGGTGAATGATCTTCTGCTTACAGTGGATTCGGACACCACTACGGTTCTGGTGCTGTTAGATCTCAGTGCTGCATTTGATACCGTAGATCATCATATTCTACTTGAAAGGCTGGAAAATCATTTTGGGATTACTGGGAGTGCCCTTGCATGGCTGATGTCATACTTGACCAGTTGTTCTCACTGTGTTTTGTACAGTAACACTACCTCTAACCTTAGTGACATGAAATTTGGGGTTCTACAGGGGTTCGTCTTAGGCCCCCTGCTTTTCTCCCTTTATATAGCACCCATTGGGCACATATTGCGGCATTTTGCGATTACCTTTCACTGCTATGCTGATGATACTCAGTTATACATGCCGATAACTGCTGGTAATCTCGTTCACATAAAATCTTTACAAGATTGCCTTGCATCAGTGAGAAGTTGGATGTCTTGAAACTTCCCACTTTTAAACTCTGATAAGACTGAAATGATGGTTTTTGGTCCAGTGAGACATCGGCATCAATTTGACCAGTTAACGTTCAGCCTAGGCTCATGTGTCATACATCACACTGACAAAGTGAGGAACCTTGGGGTAATTTTTGATCCTACATTGTCCTTTGACCTCCACATTAGAAATATTACAAGGACTGCTTTTTTCCACCTGTGAAATATAGTGAAGATTCGTCCCATCCTGTCTATGGCTGATGCTGAGACCCTGATCCATGTGTTTATCTCTTGACGGCCTGGGGAGTTTTCTTTGAAGTGCTATATTGGCCTGAATATAAGACAGTCCTGATTATAAGATGACACCTCCCCCCACAGACACACACCTGTAAGTGATAGTTTGATCAAAAATACTTTCGGAGGACCGCATTGTTCTGTTTGGTTCTTGAAAATGCTTTCATTTGTATACGTCATGCAGCGGAGTAATAAATCACCGGCCTGTTTCGGCTCATCAGATCATCATGTCTGTCAGACAGCTTGTGCTGTGCAAGCTTTCTGCACATGCAGGACTTTTTAGAAGGGTAAAGCCCCAAAAGCTCCTCAATGATTTCCTTGGAGAGATGAAGAAAGCAACTACGGAGATCTTGGAAGCATTAAAAATTATATCTTTAACTGTTTCAATTTCCAGAAACCGACTATTCTAATAAATACAATCAGGTCGCGTGTGTGTGCATGTGTGTGTGTGTGTGTGTGTGTTTGTGTGCATATGTTTGCATGCATGCGTTCAACTAGGGTCTCCACTGTGTGATTACACCCCGTTTACACTGAACCCATGACCAAGTTGCCATCGAAAAAGGCCGCTGCTCGCCGTGACTCCCACTGATTCCCACTAGAGTTGCAGGCTGGTCATAATGGGGTCTCCTCTTCCTCAGAATCATCTCTACTCCAAATGAGGTAATGCCTTACCTTTTCTCTAGGTAGCAACAGAAGACTGGAGGTGGCTGACTCAGAGAGAACAGATAAGACCACTCCATTAGATTCTATGTTACAGACAAGACCCAAACGAACCTATCTCAACAATCTTTTAAAATTTCCCGACTTTACCCCTTTTCACCCCTTTCCTACATTTCTGGCCACACAAAACAAGCATTTCAACAAGTTTCAGGACACTTGGCTCTTTACTTATATATATATATATATATATATATATATATATATATATATATATATATATATATATATATATATACATATATATATATATATATATATATATATATATATATATATATATATATATATATATATATATATACACATATATATACACTCAACAAAAATATAAATGCAACACTTTTGGTTTTGCTCCCATTTTGTATGAGATGAACTCAAAGTTCTAAAACTTTTTCCACATACACAATATCACCATTTCCCTCAAATATTGTTCACAAACCAGTCTAAATGTGTGATAAATCAAATCAAATCAATTTAGTGATAGTGAGCACTTCTCCTTTGCTGAGATAATCCATCCCACCTCACAGGTGTGCCATATCAAGATGCTGATTAAACACCATGATTAGTGCACAGGTGTGCCTTAGACTGCCCACAATAAAAGGCCACTCTGAAAGGTGCAGTTTTGTTTTATTGGGGGGGATACCAGTCAGTATCTGGTGTGACCACCATTTGCCTCATGCAGTGCAACACATCTCCTTCGCATAGAGTTGATCAGGTTGTCAATTGTGGCCTGTGGAATGTTGGTCCACTCCTCTTCAATGGCTGTGCGAAGTTGCTGGATATTCAATCAATCAATCAATCAATCAATCAATTTTTTATATAGCGCCAAATCACAACAAACAGTTGCCCCAAGGCGCTTTATATTGTAAGGCAAGGCCATACAATAATTATGTAAAACACCTGTGCACTAATCATGGTGTCTAATCAGCATCTTGATATGGCACACCTGTGAGGTGGGATGGATTATCTCAGCAAAGGAGAAGTGCTCACTATCACAGATTTAGACTGGTTTGTGAACAATATTTGAGGGAAATGGTGATATTGTGTATGTGGAAAAAGTTTTAGATCTTTGAGTTCATCTCATACAAAATGGGAGCAAAACCAAAAGTGTTGCGTTTATATTTTTGTTGAGTGTATATATATATATATATATATATATATATATATATATATATATATATATATATATATATATATAGAGAGAGAGAGAGAGAGAGAGAGAGAGAGAGAGAGAGAGAGAGAGAGAGAGAGCAAGATTAGACACATTAATGATGATAAGAGTGCAGTGAAACTGGACGGAACTGATTTTTGGTAATATGAATCAAAACCAATAAGTGAAGCTTCACAGTTAGCATGCTACGGATCAGCCACAGATACTTAGCCCGGATCCCTGTTCGCCACAATGATGGAACCAAAGTCTCATGTACATAAGCAAGATTTATCAAAGTGAGCCAGAATTTCACTTTAGCCATACTGACCCTACGATTAACAACAAGGCTGTCTGTCTGCAGCAGTTTTCATGGAGTTAGAGAAATTTTGCTGACTCACTGACTGACTCCATTAATCCTATGCTAGCTCTGTGATTCACATAGAATAAATAAATCCAAGTCGTAACTCAAAATAAAAGAAAAACAGCTTTTTTCTCTGTAAATTGGAGGTGAGACTCCTCATTTTCACTGTGAAAAAAGGTTATTTTTCTCTTGAGCATAAATGCATGCTCGCAATGCCTTTTGCTAAGTACACAGGTCGCCATTCTACCAGCAGTCAGGTCACTTGGGAACATCATGAAATCACTCCGCAGCCATCCAAAGATATGTTGGACTCCATTTATAGGATAATAGGAAAATAATTATCTGGAAAATAATCTGATTATTGAGAGAGTGTAGCACATCATTACTGTCACACCTGCTCAAATCCGTTCTTCTGAAAAGCTTCAAACCCAAAGATGTCCAAGATCCCAATTTCCAAAGCAGGATCCCTGAAAGATACAAGCAGAAGGAAAGAAAATGATTGCGGCATGATCAATCTGAATAAGAAGCATGTTAGCATGCAGAAACATGTCTCTGGGGCAATGCGGTGTGAGTTGTGTGGTTCGTGCATTTATTACATTCTGTGATTAGTGTGAACACAGAACACAAAAACACAAACACATTCCAGGAGATGGGGCCTGAATCACAACGAGCAGAATAAACTGCAACAGAATCAACAATACCAAGGATCCCGTGGCCTCCACCTGACGTGTACGCTTGTCCTCCACGTCTAGACCTGATGTCCAAAACTTTCCATTTCACTCCAAACTATGTGTTTGGTTACATTATCAGTGTATCAGCTCTGAGCGAAGACCTGCTCAACTTTGACGACAGACATACCGCACTGGTGCTGTTCATGATAACGGTTATCAACACTCTTAGCAAAGACATTCTTCAGGCAGTTTCCACTGAAAATCCTGCACCGCCCCCCCCCACACACACACAGAGGCGCAGCTTTACCCAATGCTGTCATCTTGTCCCTGCAGGTAGTCATTGATGCTGTTAACCAGGTAGCTGAACAGACGCCCGTAAATGGCCTTGGCTAGTTGGTCCCTGTATTGCTCCGACATCTCCACCGTGTGGCGCCGAGTGATGACATCTCCTGACATAGAAATGGCAGGACATGGACATTTTTGGAACATTTGTAGACTGGCCTCACAGTCTGTGAGACCTCCACACAATACACTGATGACCTGTAAAGGAACCTTGACACTTGCACAAATTTTGGCTCCGCACTGCCGCGTAATTCGTCCTGCCAGTGCATGTCATTAGATGGTACGACTCTTGACACTTACACAAATTTGATCCCTGCACTGGCACGCAATTCATCATGCCAGTGCATGTCATTAGATGGTACGCACCTTGACACTTACACAAATTTGATCCTTGCACTGCCACGCAATTCGTCATGCCAATGCATGTCATTAGATGGTACGCACCTTGACGCACAAATTTTGGCTCCGCACTGCCGCGCAATTCGTCCTGCCAGTGCATGTCATTAGATGGTACGCACCTTGACATTTACACAAATTTGATCCTTGCACTGCCACGCAATTCGTCATGCCAATGCATGTCATTAGATGGTACGCACCTTGACACTTACACAAATTTGATCCTTGCACTGCCACGCAATTCATCGTGCCAATGCATGTCATTAGATGGTACGCACCTTGACACTTACACAAATTTGATCCTTGCACTGCCGCGCAATTCGTCCTGCCAGTGCATGTCATTAGATGGTACGCACCTTGACATATGCATGAATTTTGGCTCCACACTGCCGAGCAATTTGTCCTAACAGTGCATGTCATTAGATGGTACGCACCTTGACACTTACACAAATTTGATCCTTGCACTGCCACGCAATTCGTCATGCCTATGCATGTCATTAGATGGTACACACCTTGACACTTACACAAATTTGATCCCTGCACTGCCACGCAATTCAATGTGCCAGTGCATGTCATTAGATGGTACGCACCTTGACACTTACACAAATTTGATCCTTGCACTGCCACGCAATTCGTCATGCCAATGCATGTCATTAGATGGTACGCACCTTGACACTTGCACAAATTTTGGCTCCGCACTGCCGCGCAATTCGTCCTGCCAGTGCATGTCATTAGATGGTACGCACCTTGACACTTACACAAATTTGATCCTTGCACTGCCACGCAATTCGTCATGCCAATGCATGTCATTAGATGGTACGCACCTTGACACTTACACAAATTTGATCCTTGCACTGCCACGCAATTCATCGTGCCAATGCATGTCATTAGATGGTACGCACCTTGACACTTACACAAATTTGATCCTTGCACTGCCGCGCAATTCGTCCTGCCAGTGCATGTCATTAGATGGTACGCACCTTGACATATGCATGAATTTTGGCTCCACACTGCTACGCAATTCGTCCTAACAGTGCATGTCATTAGATGGTACGCATCTTGACACACACAAATTTGATCCCAGCACTGCCACGCAATTTGTCACGCCAATGCATGTCATTAGGTGATATGCACCTTGACACGTACACAAATTTGATCCCGGCACTGCCGTGCAATTCGTCGTGCCAATGCATGTCATTAGATGGTACACACCTTGACACTTGCACGAATTTGATCCCGGCACTGGCACTGAATGTTGCATGCCGATGAGTAAACTCATTGGAAACTGCAGAAACTCAGCGCACAAGGATAAGCATTGACAGGCAGTGACATGCACTGTTTGTGAATAGGTTGCGCAATGTTCACAGCTAGTTCACGCAAGTGAAATTTATGTGTGCCAGAAATTTTCAACAGGTCAAATTCTTCTTTGAGCACTGGCATGCAGCCGCGCACAGTTCACTGATGATTTAAACAGTTTACGATGAGTTTACTTAATGGCACGCTAAATTACGTGCCAGTGCGGGGATCAAATTTGTGCAAGTATTAAGGCACCTTAAGCATTTTTTTGATTAATTTGATTGTTAATGTATTTGTCACACAACAAAACCTTTAACAGAAGCTGTAAGCATTTTAAAAGTCACACTGTATTTCCTTGTGAAATCTGGATATTTTTTTCTGCATTATTTTCTTCTCCAATGTCCCCATTCTCATGTGAAGACCAGGTTGCAATGATTATGTCAGAACAATCAGCCAGTCTGTGCCCAGCGCTCAGGTTAGGAAATCAATGCGTGGGTCACTACCACAGCACAGTCAATGAATGTGACTGGATCCAGACCCTCTTTTTAGAGGGTTGTTTTAGATAAAGGGGCTGGATGATCAACACTAGAGTTGCATTCACACTGAGCAAACAAGGAGAACAGCACTGCCAGAGTCAGTCATGATCACAAACAGGGCAAATCTGGCTTTACTCAAATTAGAGTTACTCAACTTCACAGAACAGTAAAACAACCATGTACTATAGCCGACAGAGTAATAACATGAGTAACGTTGGAACTGCCAAAGATAGTTCTGTGGATTTTGTCCTTCTGCATATTATTATGGTAAAGTTTAGCCTTAGTTAGAAAGGGTTAGCAAAATGGTACCTTTGAAATACTGAATATCACAGGTGAGGGCGGAGCTTAAGTCATTAGGACACACCTGCAGCAATCCAGCAGCTGAAACAGATGAAAAGTGAGGTGAAGACAGGATTAATGCAGTGGACATACCACAATTCTTCTACTGGCACCTTCTCTAAACCCACAAAAACACAATGAAACTCCTTCTGGCCCTTTCTTCTTCACCATCTACAGCTGACTCTCACTTCCACAATGCTAAATTTCCTCCTCTCCTGTTGCCTTTGGACACATTCTCTGTCTCTTTTTCTTCTTCATCCAACAGTAGACCAAATTCATCCAACACCCTGTTGGACAAAAGCACCAGTGGCGGTCATTGTTAACCAGGGCCTCGGCTAATCCTGTATGGAAATTCAATTTGTGATCTATGCGTATGTTTTGGAAAAATTTACATTGGATGTGCATCCTGACACAACTCTACTCATTAATTTGGGCTTGGGTTTGATACTCCGAATGTACTGGCTTGTGTAGCCAATGTGGCTGAGATTTGACAAAATTTATAGTGGACGCCCTTCCTGATTTTCCTTCCCTCCTCATTCACCCGGGCTTGGGACTGGCACTCAGAATGCACTGGTTGCACACCCCATGTGGCTGAGTTAAAAGCCTGATTCCTAACCTTCAACTGATATATTACGTGCACTAAAAACAAGCACACATGGAACTACCAGGAAATAAGAAGAGAGGAAGACCCAAGCAAAAAATAGTTAGATTGTATAGTCATGCCAAAACTAAACATTGCAGCTTAGCTTAGGTTAGGTTGTGAAGGAACGGAAATGTTGACAAATGATGGTGGCTACTGCAGTCTTCACACAGAAAATTAAAAAAATCTGTGTGACGTTTATGTAGAGCAAGTAGTTCAGTGGAGCTGGCCTATCATTATGTCAAGCTGAGTTTAAATGTCGCTCATTCTACCCATGTTCTTGGCCGACGTCCCATCTAGGGACACTTATAAACTCCCAGCTACTTCATCCTACAGAAATCGGAGATAAGCACCGGAGGCAACATAGGACTTACTTCGTCATGTGATACTTAAAGAGAATGGTTATAATTTTATCTCCAATAGCTTTTTTAAAAATATACATCTGAAATACAGGATTATCTTATATCAGGATCTAGACTTTTACATATCATATACATTTGCAACAGTTGGTTGTGACAAATACCCATTAAATGAGGGTGCCTGTCAGTTCCATTTGCATGATGGTGTGACATGGCAATTCTTCTGAAAACAGTCCCAGTCAAAATATGCAAACGTTAACATTAACAAACGAGAAGAAACAAAAGAGAAGCTATGTTTTAAGCTCACACTGACAAATGTAGCAGAGTCATCAAGCAACTCTCAAGCAACCAGGAAATAGAGGAATAGAGTGTAAGATTAGAAGATGCATATCTTCTATTGAAAAGACCATCTTAAAAATGCAAACATATGAAAAACCTGATGGTGGTTCAAAAAGCAGCAGTACATATCAGTATGTGGTGATAAAACAAAATGAGGGACTACCTGTAAAATGTGCTTTTATTATTATTATTTCCACATAAAAGCATTTTCTTTATATATACAGAAAAACTTTGTCTTCAGAAGGAATTTTTTCCCAAAAAATATGCCTTGAAAAGTGTTATACTCAAGGTTATCTTATATTCAGAACAATATGATAATTTGAACTGTGAGCTCAGCGTGCACAAATGTGTTTTATGTACACAACTGCTGTGCATCTGGAAAGTATTCACAGTGCTTCACTTTTCCAAAATTTTACATTACAGCATTATTTCAAAATGAAGTAAATCCATTTTCCCCCTCAAAATTCTTCTCACAACACCCTATAATGACAACATGAAAAAAGTATTTTTTTTTAAGTTTTTGCAAATTCATTAAAAATAAAATAAAATAAAAAAAATGGGCAAGGGTGGTGGCCAAGTGGTTATTTTTAGTGCAGAAGGGTCCCAGTTCAAACTTCACCCCTGCCACATTTCACCATCTAATGTAGAGTTGTGTCAGGAAGGGCATCTGGCGTAAAACCTGTGCCAATTCAACATGCAGATCCACCTTGGATTTGCTCTGGCGACCCCAAGTGCAAACAAGGGAGCAGCCTAAGGGACTTACTATTAAAAAACTAAGAAATCACATGTACATAAGCATTCACACCCTGTGCATCGGTGCACAGCCATTGTCAGATCGCTCCAGAGATGCTCAGTCAGATTCAGGTCTGGGCTCTGGCTGTGTCACTCAAGGACATTCACAGAGTTGTCCTGAAGTCACTTCTTTGATATCTTGGCTGTGTGCTTAGGGTCATTGTCCTGCTGAAAGATGGACTGTCACCCCAGTCTGAGGTCAAGAGCGCTCTGGAGCAGGTTTTCATCCAGGATGTCTCTGTACATTGCTGCATTCATCTTTCCCTCAATCCTGACTAGTCTCTCAGTTCCTGCCACTGAAAAACATGCCCACAGCATGATGCTGCCACCACCATGCTTCACTGTAGGGATGGTGCCTGGTTTCCTCCAAACATGTCACCTGGTATTCACCCCGAAGAGTACAATCTTTGTCTCAATAGACCAGAGAATTTTGTTTCTCATGGTCTGAAAGTCCTTCCGGTGGCTTTTGTCAAACCCCAGGTGGGCTGCCATGTGCCTTTTACTAAGGAGTGACTTCCATCTGGCCACTCTGCCATACAGGCCTGATTGGTGGATTGCTGCAGAGATGATTGTCCTTCTGGAAGGTTCTCCTCTCTTCACAGAGGAATGTTGGAGCTCTGACAGAGTGACCATCGGGTTCTTGGAGGCTGTGATTTTTGTTAGTTTTTTTAAATTCTTAATAAATTTGAAAAAATCTAAACAACAACAACAACAAACTATAAACTTTTTTCACATTGTCATTATGGGGTATTGTGTGTGGAATTTTGAAGTAAAAAATGAATTTGCTCCATTCTAGAATAATGCTGTAACATAAAATGTGGAGAAAGTGAAGCGCCGTGAATATTTTCTGGGTGCACCGTATTCATAAAGAAATTTTTTTAATCATTACTTTAGATTCCCAGACCTGAAAGTCAGGCATTGAAATAGTCACTCTGAGGACCTCAGAAACGTATTGCTGACAAAATCCCAGAACCCAGTGTGATGTGCTCTGTCTGACAGTGCTATCACACTGCCAGCACCACGCGCTGCACTTTGTCACAGCGCTTCTGAAATCAATCAAATGTGCTGGCAGCAGTGAGTCATCCATAGATTTTTGGTGACAATTCATAAACAAGCAACACAAACTGACGAGAGAAACCCAGACTCCCTCTGCTGATGTCACTGTGATGCCACATCTCCCCAACAATGACTAGCTCTTTCTCACTTTCACGCTGATGTCATTTGTTTATCATTTCATATGGGTCAAGGGGTCACGGAAGCACATGTCCTATTACGCAACGACAGAGTGAGACAGAGAAAACACTGATCTGTGCATGAGTGTGCATGTGCGGGAACAGCAGGAAGCGCTCGTCATCGTGGTAATGTTTTGGCAGAACATAGGACTTACCTAACAGGTGACTGGATTTTATCTAAGGATAGTGTGCTGCCAAGCAAAACTCACAGGGAGAAACAACAAGCGTGCCAGGGAGGAGTGCAGGAGACAAGCTCAACAACAATTCACCCACTCAGCAGGCCGCCTCCACACAGGGTGGCGCAATGACAGTGGTCATGTGACAGGAGTGCTGACCTCTCTCTAGCATTTGCAGGTCTGAAGGGAAGGCTGTGTCAGCGTCTGTCACCGCCGCGAATCTTAGATCCCCAATATGGAGCACAGCAGACAGCAATGTAAACACTGAGTCAACATCCTGGAGGAGAAAAATGGCAAGGAGACAAACAGTTTGCTTAAAATAAGGATGTCTAGAATAGGCTAAACTGCTAACTGCATATATTTTAAGCAAATATTTTTTAGAGCTTGAATCAAAGTGTTGATTCAATCGTAGTTCTGTCAGAAATGTTTGGGTGCATCAATAAATCCATCCATCCATCCATCCATCCATCCATCCATCCATTTTTTGAAAGCCTTTGGGTCTCTAGAATATGAAATGTAATTGTAACTGATAATGTAGTAGTAGATGTAGTACTAATGATGTAGTAGTAATGTTGTACTTGCATACCAATGTGTTATTACCCGAGGCCAACATATGGCCAATGGGTATTGCGACGACCTGGCGTCCGTCAAAACTGCTTTGTTTTGTGTGTTTATATACAGGTTTCTCATATATTATGTAAAAGCTAGCGAGAGGTAAGCACTTCTAAAACTGAAATTGCTGTTTTTGGAACCTATTAAGACCTCTGAACTTATTTATAAGACATTTTACGGAGGTTAGCATGGTGACGTCACTTCCTAGTTTAGCGACGTGCTAACTGCTTCGTTTCTGGTATATTATGTAAAACCAAGCAAGAAATAAACACTTCTAAAACTGAAAACACTGTTCTTGTAACCTGATAACACCTCTGGTGTCATTTACAAGACATTTTGTGTACGTTAGCTTCCATGCTAACTTTTGCTAACTATAAGCTAACTTTCTATGGAGTTAAATTTGTCTCCTAATATTAATATCTGCAAATGCACACAGGGTGATCTACAAATATTCCTTGATTTGCACAACATGAACAAATAATTATTGGATTTGAACATGTACAAATTGGACGTAAGACAATAGGATCGTAATAATTAACTAAACATCTAGAAATTATAAATAACACAATGCTCATACGGCCGTGGGTATTTTAGCATGGCCTTATATTTTATTATACAAAAACTCTTTAAATCTGCATTCTTGTGGTATCTTTGTTAAACATGTGTCTTAAATAGCAAAGAAACAACAGCAGAAAAAGGCTGTATACTCCTTATATTTATTGGCTGGAAAGTTGAACCATACTGTAGTGTGGGTACTGTCAGATATATGTATATAACTACAAATACTACATCCCAGTTTTTTCATGGTTACAATTTCATCTCATGTTCTAGACACCCTAAAGTTTCAAAAAAGCCTTGGTTTGTCAAGATGTGGGAGGATAACATGGTGATGTCACTTCCTAGTTCAGAGACTTGCTAACTGCTTCGTTTCTGGTATATTATGTAAAAGCAAGCAAGAAATAAACACTTCTAAAACTGAAAACACTGTTCTTGTATCCTTATAACACCTCTGGTGTCATTTACAAGACTTAGCTTGCATGCTAACTTTTGCTAACTATACGCTAACTTTCTATGGAGTTAAATTTGTCTCATAATATTAATATCTGCAAATGCACACAGGGTAATTTACAAATATTCCTTGATTTGCACAAAATGAACAAATAATTATTGGATTTGAACATGTACAAATTGGACGTAAGACAATAGGATCGTAATAATTAACTAAACATCTAGAAATTACAAATAACACAATGCTCATACGACTGAGGGTATTTTAGCATTGCCTTATATTTTATTATACGAAAGCTCTTGTGGTATCTTTGTTAAACATGTGCCTTAAATAGCAAAGAAACAACAGCAGAAAAAGGCTGTGTACTCCTTATATTTATTGGCTGGAAAGTTGAACCATACTGTAGTGTGGGGTATATGCATATAACTACAAATACTACATCCCAGTTTTGTCATGGTTACAATTTCATCTCATGTTCTAGACACCCTAAAGTTTAAAAAAAGCCTTGGTTTGTCAAGATGTGGGGGGTTTGCATGGCGACCCTAAATAGACCAAACTCTGTGTTTGTGGGTCCTTCACTTTTTCTAAGTTAGTTCACCACCTTGATGTTGTGGCACATCTTGACGCTGATTAAACAGCATGATTATTGCACAGATGTGCCTTAGAGAGGTTCCTTTCGCTTGCTTCCATTCATGCTCCATCACTTTCTCCTCCTTTTCCTGCTGTTTTGCCCTTGAGTAGAGGACGCTTAATGGAACCCCCCCCCCGCACCCCCCATTAGCCATCGGTCTGAATGTCTAACAAGCGGATGTTTGAGCGTGAGTGCCAGTGTGTCTGTGCACACGTCTGCGTGTGCACTCTGTCAGGATATTGGAGCTGATATCTGCCTGATAAACACAGTCGGTGGTCTCAGCCTGACACTCTATACGCAGAGAGTCTCCCACCAAAGGCAGGAGAAAGCAAAGGAAAAAAGGAGCGACTGGGAGCATTAATGATGAGTGACCTTTGGGTCTGTACTGGGAGTTCTCACCCGATGAGCGATAAGACCATAGGTGTTTGTCCTACACCACTTCTTCTTCTACCACTTTGCCTGCATATGGTCAAGTGGACACACTCCAGTAATACCATTATCTATCGCTCTATTCCTGTGCTTCTGCCCTCCCTGATTTTATGGGAATCACCTGCATGTATTGACTACTGCTGGATTAAAAAGTGCAGTCGTGGTCCCTGACTGCTGATAGATGCTGGCTGGGAACCTAAGAATAGAATGTGACTAAGTCCTGGGAACACAGCTGCACTGTGCGTTAGCAGTGTGGTGCAGGACGGCCTGTATCGTCACAGATTATCACACACAAAGAAAAAAAAGCAGGCTGCATCTTGATTTAGATGTAGTACCTTCATCCATCAAGTGTGGTGCTTTCTGAAGCTCCTCCAAATGCAACCATGCCTGAATTTGGAAAATGCGAACAGTGTTTCCAATGCAGAATTCTGTATCATTAATCTGTGATAAAAATGCTAAAACCTTTAACAGAATATTTTTGTGATTTCCAATTATATATACAGTTGTATGCAAAAGTTTGGGCACCCCTGATAATTTTCATGATTTTTCTTTATAAATCATTGGTTGTCCTGATCAGAAATTTAAGTTAAATATATCATATAGCAGACGAACACACAGATTTGAGAAGTGAAATGACGTTTCTAATATTTACAGAAAGTGGGCAATAATTATTTCAACAAAAATGGGCAGGTGCATAATTCTGGACACCCTTGTCATTTTATTGATTTGAATACATTTAGCACTAATTATTGGAACACAAAATTAGTTTGGTAAGCTCATTGACCCTGGACCTCCTTACACAGGTGAATCCAATCATGAGAAAGGGTATTTAACGTGGCCATTTGCAAATGTTTCCCCTCTTTGCATCTCTTCTAATGAGTGGTAACATGGGAGCCTCTAAACAACTCTCAAATGACCTGAAAACAAAGATTGTTCAACATCATGGTTTAGGGGAAGGATACAAAAAGCTATCTCAGAGATTTCAGCTGTCAGTTTCCACTGTGAGGAACATAGTGAGGTAATGGAAGACCACAAGCACAGTACTAGTTAAGGCCTGAAGTGGCAGGCCAAGAAAAATGTCACCACATCTACCCCACTCTTGAAACAACTTATATCCTCTATGGCAACCACTTAGGTAGACAACCAGTCAACCCCATTATCTCTAAAGTAAACATCTGTCTGTTGTAGTCAGCAGGACCTTAAAATCTGATCTCACAGAGACAGGAAGCCAATGAAGTGATGCCAAAATGGGAGTAATGTGGTCAAACTTTCTGCTTTGTGTCAAAAGTCTGGCAGCACCATTTTGAGCCAGTTGAAGACCCCTCATTCTGCACTGCGGCAACCCAGAAAATAGTGTCACTACATGAAGAAATGGTTGCCCCAAGTTATGATAAGACATTATTCAAGAAAAAAGGACCTCAGAAGAAGTCAACTGGAACATGTTCAGATTTTGATTATCAGTTAAGTAAGGAGCGGACAACACTTTACAATGAACCAATCACAAACTGTATGTTGCTGCTCAGTACCTGTTTGTTGAATCCTAAGGCTCGCAGAGCTTGTTTGAGAGCAGTGATGTGTTCCCTGCTCTGGGTAGAGGTTGTAGCTACTGGAGGGTTCTCACCTGGATGTTCTCTACTGAGGTACCTAGATTAAAGACACAAAGATAGACCATCCAGGAAAAAAAACACTTCTTAAAACCACAGAAATAAATGACATTAAGAGGGTTAGATGATGCCCGATGGTGTGCTAAGCAAAAATTTTGTTTACGTGTTGAAATATTTGACGATTTATGAGGTCACTTTATGCAGAATGACATACAGTTATAACAGTATTCATCTTCTGGAATGACACTGAGACTGTGATGAGGAAGTGGTGAGAAAAGCATATTTAGGGGGGAGAAGAAAACAAGAATGGGATTTTAAATCCGCAAAATGTGATTGTGCCCACCAGGCAAAAACAAAACATAATGCTAAAGGGTCTGTGAGGGTGCTCCGGGATATGTAAAAAGACAGTGTGACAGCGGTGACATGCACAGCAGGAATGACAGATTCATTCAAGGTAGAAGTGGGATTACATCAAGGATCGGCTCTGAACCCTTTCTTGTTTGCAGCAGTAAACATGTTGACAGGTTGATGGATGAGATCAGACAGGAGTCTCCATGGATTATGATGTTTACAGATGACACTGCGATGTTTAT
Source organism: Thalassophryne amazonica (assembly GCF_902500255.1). Lineage (NCBI taxonomy): Eukaryota > Metazoa > Chordata > Actinopteri > Batrachoidiformes > Batrachoididae > Thalassophryne > Thalassophryne amazonica. The sequence goes on from NC_047116.1 coordinate 20,396,196, forward strand.
TGAGAGTGGAAAGCAGGTTAAGACTAGCCTAGAGAGATGAAGTTATGCTCCGGAGAGAAGGGGAATGAAAGTCAGTCAGCGCATTTAGAGTATGTGTGTGAATGGGGGAGCTCGGTGGAGAAGTGAACTTACAAGGAGTAGAGGTGGTGAACATAGATGAATTGAAATACTTTCAATCAACTATTCAACGTAATGGAGAGTGTGGCAGAGAGGTGAAGAAGAGAGTGCAGGCAGGGTGGAGTGGATAGAGAAAGGTGGCAGGAGTGATTTGTGACAGAAGAATATCTGCAAGTGTGAAAGGGAAAGTTTATAAGATGGTAGGACAACATGGGCTGGACAACATGGTACTAACAAAACAACAGGAGGCAGAACTGGAGGTGGCACAGCTGAAGATGTTGCTATTTTATTTGGCAGTGATGAGGATGAAGAGGATTAGGAATGAACCTATCAGAGAGACAGCGCAGGTAAGATGGCTTGGAGACAAAGTCAGAGAAGTGACTGTGATGTTTGAACATGTGCAGAAATGGAACCCAGGTTATATAGGGAGAAGGATGCTGAGGCTGGAGCCACCAGGCAGGAGGAGGACAGGGAGGCAAAAGAGGGGGTTTGTGGATGTGCTGAGGGAGGACATGCAGGTGTTTGGTGTGACAGAAAAAGATGCAGAAGACAGGGTGAGATGGAAACGGATGATCTGGTGTGGCGACCCCTAACGGGAGCAACCGAAAGAAAAAAGGGTACTGATCTAAAAAGAAAGGCAGATTCAGGAGATATTTCAACTTAACTAAAGTTATCGCAACTTAACTAGAGAAGTCTTGTGGCATTAACCCAGTTAAAAGTTGAAATAACTTAAAACAATGCAAATTGTTACATCAGTTTTTCTCGTTGAGACAGCATTTCTTTTTTTTAGAATGTGCATTTTTACTTCCAAATCAGAAAATGTAATTTCAAGCAAAGTGCCGCTGCAGATGTACCACAAGCACCAGCGGCCCTCGTAGCCACCACGTACCTATGAGCCAGGACATTATTGAGGTAAAGTGCACTCTTCTCCTCCGACGACAGGCCCTCAGCCATCAGGTAGAAGATGTTGAAGCTGTGTTGGTGTGGAGGCAGGTGGACCAGGCGAGACTTCTCTAGCATGTAGGTGTGCACACGAGCTGAAACATCAAATAGACTTCAATAACATCAGTATTTTAAAACTTAAACCCATTGTCCAGAAGCCTTCAGAGATCTGGGGTCAAGTCAGGTGAAAAGTAAGGAGGGCTGGAAATAATAACACACGGACCATGAATTGATGGGCTTTTACTGCCCCCTGCTGGCTGACAATAATCAAAATACAAAAATAGAAGAAGACAAAAATGTCTAATTGAAGGTATGAAGAAAACATCATATTGATGTTTTAGGCTTGATGTAAATGATGTTTTTGTCTGTTTTTAGCCTCATTCTTACAAATAAGGAAGCACTGTACTATTAAACACCAACAGCCAGAGAACCGTCCGTTACCTCTGAGCAGAGTCTTCGTCTTGTCACAGTACTGGATTGTGAAGAGTTTGATGAAGCGGCTTGAGTTGTTGTTACTCTGAGTCCTTGCATGGCCAAACCCCTCCAAAATACAGTTCACCTGCACATGAAGTCAACCCAAAGAGTGAAACGAGAGCTTTACAGCGTCTTTCCCAGTGACTGAACTCCATTTCCAAAAATAGTACAATAGTGGTGCAGGTTAGCCAAGATTTCCATAAAAATTGTTAATTTTGTGATAAAAGCATGGGATCTGACACACATATTCTAAATTGACTAATATTTATTTTCAGATATGGAGCCATCCTGGAGCTGACCTCTAATAAGCTACAGAGGTCAATAAAGAATTAAACAGGGGTCAAAATTTAAAAATGGTCTAATCATGTTGAAATACTATACTTGAAAAAAACTATACCACATTATTTGTCTGATCATAACAATTCCAAAAAGGTATAGTTTGGACTATCTATGAATGAATGATCAGGAGTTATGGGGTAAAAACGGCAAAAATTGTGACAAAGGTCAGTTTCAGTTTGTACAGGGGTCAAAAGTTAAAGTTGGTAAAAAAAAAAAAAAAAAAAGCAAAATATTGGTTGAGTTAATAGCATTTTGCACCATCTGTTATGCTGAGTTATCATGTTACGGGGTAACAATAACATATGTCAAATGTCATAGAATCCAATGGACGTCAACCTTGTTTGACCTTTACTTTGGAGACCAAACATTCAGCACAGTCAAAACTATTCCATTTATTAATCCTTTTATTTCAACCAATAATTTGCATGACTTTTTACCAAAATTGGAGCAACTTTAACTTTTTACCCCTGTACAAACTGAAGCTGATTTTTGTCACTATTTTTGCCGTTTTTACCCCATAACTCCAAAACATTCAGTCATAGATCATCCAAACTATACCTTTTTGGAATCTTTATGATCAGACAAATAATGTGGTATAGTTTTCAACATGATTGGAGCATTTTTAAATTTTGACCCCAAATTTTTTTGAGAAAAGGCCAATTTTGATCATATTGGATACATAAGGATGTGCATCCATTATTTGAGTTCAACACAGCAGTTGTACAGTAAGTAAAAAAAATGAAAGGGATTACAACTTTCATGTTCATTTTTTACTATCATCAAGGAAGATATGGGCAGCACCGTGCTGCCCATGAGTGAAGTGATTGAAGGGGAGCACAGTAACTCATTTGAGTGGGCATGGCCCATGAATGACCCCCCATGATGCCGACTCTGACGGTGGCTTAGTGCTTAACACTGTTGCCTCACAGCAAGAAGTATGGGATCACGTCCCATCTGGGGCTTTTCTGTGTGGAGTTTGCTTGTTCTCCCCATGTTTGCGTGAGTTCCCTCTGGATGGCCGGCTTCCTCCCATTTCCAAAGACATGTAGCTCAGGTGGATTGGATACTTTAAATTCCTGTAGGTGATCATGTGGAGGTGTGAATGTATTAGTTTGTCTACATGTGGCCCTGGACTGGTGTCCTGTCCAGGGTGTACCCTGCCTCACACCCTGTGACTGCTAGGATAGGCTCCAGCCCCCCGTGACTGTTCATTGGAGTAAGTGGATATGGGAAATGGATGGATCAAGGAAGACTTTCATAAAAATCTATGCATATGCAACTATTTTGAGCCGATACAAAACAGGTCCAATCAGTGTTGGAGTCCATGTGGACCTCAGGTGTACAGAACAGAACACAGTGCAGAATGAACTGGTCAGGGTTAATCCAATCATCTATCCCATAAATATTCAAGCAGGAATTCTGCTACTGTTTACTATCCAACCACTAGATGACAGTATAGCTCCATTATCTAGTTTTTTGACTGATCAGAGACTGGATTGACCCAGATATTGACTGCACACAGATGACTTCATCAGTATACAGCACTTGTACTCCCAGGCTGCTCTGTTATCTGTTTTTGAGACAGAATACACGCTGGTGAGCTGCTTGTCAAGCACCAAAAAGAAGTCATAGTCAACACAGCAGCTGCTGGGAATGCAACAAAAATCAATGCTGGTGACCGATTTCGCTCTCTGTCTCAACCAGAGAACATCCACCATTCTGTTCTCCCTAAATTATATGTATATTTTCCATTTACAAACACGCAGTACGTCAATATTACAAAATTGCTGGTTGTTCCCAAGTAGATGCGGGTTGTTTTTTCTTTTCTGTCATTCACTCTTGATTGTCTTATTGGGGTCCAAAGCAGCCAGCTTCTGCAAAATGTTCCATCCAAAAGAATCAATCAATCAATCATTTTTTTTTATATAGCGCCAAATCACAACAAACAGTTGCCCCAAGGCACTTTATATTGTAAGGCAAGGCCATACAATAATTATGTAAAACCCCAACGGTCAAAACGACCCCCTGTGAGCATGCACTTGGCTACAGTGGGAAGGAAAAACTCCCTTTTAACAGGAAGAAACCTCCAGCAGAACCAGGCTCAGGGAGGGGCAGTCTTCTGCTGGGACTGGTTGGGGCTGAGGGAGAGAACCAGGAAAAAGACATGCTGTGGAGGGGAGCAGAGATCAATCACTAATGATTAAATGCAGAGTGGTGCATACAGAGCAAAAAGAGAAAGAAACAGTGCATCATGGGAACCCCCCAGCAGTCTACGTCTATAGCAGCATAACTAAGGGATGGTTCAGGGTCACCTGATCCAGCCCGAACTATAAGCTTTAGCAAAAAGGAAAGTTTTAAGCCTAATCTTAAAAGTAGAGAGGGTGTCTGTCTCCCTGATCTGAATTGGGAGCTGGTTCCACAGGAGAGGAGCCTGAAAGCTGAAGGCTCTGCCTCCCATTCTACTCTTACAAACCCTAGGAACTACAAGTAAGCCTGCAGTCTGAGAGCGAAGTGCTCTATTGGGGTGATATGGTACTACGAGGTCCCTAAGATAAGATGGGACCTGATTATTCAAAACCTTATAAGTAAGAAGAAGAATTTTAAATTCTATTCTAGAATTAACAGGAAGCCAATGAAGAGAGGCCAATATGGGTGAGATATGCTCTCTCCTTCTAGTCCCCGTCAGTACTCTAGCTGCAGCATTTTGAATTAACTGAAGGCTTTTTAGGGAACTTTTAGGACAACCTGATAATAATGAATTACAATAGTCCAGCCTAGAGGAAATAAATGCATGAATTAGTTTTTCAGCATCACTCTGAGACAAGACCTTTCTGATTTTAGAGATATTGCGTAAATGCAAAAAAGCAGTCCTACATATTTGTTTAATATGCGCTTTGAATGACATATCCTGATCAAAAATGACTCCAAGATTTCTCACAGTATTACTAGAGGTCAGGGTAATGCCATCCAGAGTAAGGATCTGGTTAGACACCATGTTTCTAAGATTTGTGGGGCCAAGTACAATAACTTCAGTTTTATCTGAGTTTAAAAGCAGGAAATTAGAGGTCATCCATGTCTTTATGTCTGTAAGACAATCCTGCAGTTTAGCTAATTGGTGTGTGTCCTCTGGTTTCATGGATAGATAAAGCTGGGTATCATCTGCGTAACAATGAAAATTTAAGCAATACCGTCTAATAATACTACCTAAGGGAAGCATGTATAAAGTGAATAAAATTGGTCCTAGCACAGAACCTTGTGGAACTCCATAATTAACTTTAGTCTGTGAAGAAGATTCCCCATTTACATGAACAAATTGTAATCTATTAGACAAATATGATTCAAACCACCGCAGCGCAGTGCCTTTAATACCTATGGCATGCTCTAATCTCTGTAATAAAATTTTATGGTCAACAGTATCAAAAGCAGCACTGAGGTCTAACAGAACAAGCACAGAGATGAGTCCACTGTCCGAGGCCATAAGAAGATCATTTGTAACCTTCACTAATGCTGTTTCTGTACTATGATGAATTCTAAAATAGTGGTGATTGGTGGTGAGATGGTGATTCTAAAAGAATCACCATCGTGTGGCCTCGGTGACCATTTGAATGCTCAGATGATGCCATTAAGCATTAAAAAGATTAACGGTTTTCCACAAGAATAAATAAAAATAAAGCAGAAACATTTCTCACAGCATTTCAAAATGGATAACAATAAGGATGCATCCCAGATTCCCCACACTGCCGTTAAACTGCAAGTGTCTCAGGCATCATCACGTCCCGGCCAACGACTGCTCAAAATGTTCCTCCACTGGGGTTTTGTGTGTCATATTGTGAAGACTGACAGTGTGCACAGACTCACGTGTTTCATTCTGGGCTCCAGCGCGAAGCCTTTGGGACTGGAGCGAGCTGTCAGGTGCCTCACTATGTGTCTGCACGCCTCTGATTTCCCAGAGCCACTCTCACCACTGCACACACAGATATATAACATTAGTAATCACACCATGAGCAGCTTTTAACAGTCAGCTACCACTACATAGTTACCTCAGCAATACATCTGTTTGCACTTTTACCTTCCGTGATGTCCTACGTTTCCAACAAAAAGTGTATGTTACGTTTGATTTGCTTCAGCCTTTTTAAAGTGGGTTAAAGTGGATTTATTGTGTTCAGCTGTGGAGGATAAGCAGTGGCGGCCCGGGGGGGGGGGGGGGGGGGGGGCGTTTAAGCCCCCCCAATAATTCTGCCAATAATGTGAATAGTGACTGACATATTTGTGGATCTCAACTGCAGTTTTGCGCTGAAAATGTCTCAATATAGCGTAACTGGGCAAAGTGATGAATGTGTGTGCTCGGTGATCTGCCAATGCCGAATCACCCTTCACAAACAGAATTTTCAGTTTTGCAAATAAAAATTTACTTGTAAAAACCCCCACACAAGTTACAAATCAGAAATTTGTGTTTGTGGATCACAAAGCATGTGTACAAACAAATCAAAGGATATTTGGCCTAGATTGTACACAAACTTCATAAAGAATCACTTTTTTTTATATTGTTTACAACTAAGTTTCTCAGGCTATATCTTTTAAGTACTTTTATCGAATGGTTATGACCTCGGTGATAAATTGGCAATAAATCTTTGATATAGACGATTTGTGTAAGGTTGATTCCATGCATTGTCTTGAGCACTATTTCAATGAATTCAGTTTGTATACCTATGTGCAAGTTTACTGAGCTTGCAATCATTCTAAGTGATGTGTGTGGGCATTGATACCACATTTTAGAGGAGCATGGGTGACTAAAACATATTCCTTGGTAATTATAAAGCAATTTACTATATATTGTTCATTTCGAAGACATTTTGTGGAGCGCCTCCAACTTTTACCTCAGCTCACCCAACAAAAATTTCCCGGCGCCGCCACTGAGGATGAGCAGTGCTCTCCTCCATCACAAGTCCTTTAAGCCACAGGTACGGCAAGGGTCTGAATATTAAATTCATCCTATCTGACTGGAAATCCCAGAAAAGATCCCAGATCAACTGGCTATCCAACATATTCCGCTAACCCAAGTGAAAATATGATTTGATAAACTGGAGAGATCATAATTCATAATTGTGTCCACCCCTCAATCAGTGCAAGGGTCATATCAATGCTGGAAATCATGATCAGCAACTCTGTGTTTGTGCAAGAGGAATATTAGAAATTTAGTTTGAAAACAATAAAGGAGAGAATGGAAAAAATGGACAGACAAGTGAAATAAGTTGGTAATAATGAATGAATGAATGAATACATTTATTCGGCACACACCTACTAAACAAAAAATTTCCTAAAACAAAAACAAAAAAACTTGTAAACAATTTCGCAGTTTTGTCCAACTGAAAAGGGTGTAGGCAAAAGCAAAAGCTTCCAAACACCCACCCCTTTTACCATTTAATACATATACGTATATACATGTGTGAAGCACAGACAGTATAGATTAATCAGTGAACTAAAATATCTCAACACAACGGAACAAACAAACAGTGGCATAGAAGTCAGCCAACAAATAAATAAATTAATTAATTAAACTGAGGGACAATATAAGACTGAGTAAGAGAGAAAGAGTTCCAACAGTAGAACCTAAGGGAAAATGATAAATGTGTGTCCTTTTCAGCTATTCACCCTCATAATGATCTCATCACTTCCAAACTCTTATCCTTTATGCCTTAAAATTCAGAGGAATTACCAGCCCAGCAAGGAACTGGAAAAATGTTCAGGTAAAATTAAAATAAATTAAAAGTAATACATCAAAAATACATCATAATAGATTAATAAATTAATACAATTATTCACCCGGGGCTGAAGCAGCACTTCTCAAAACGTAACATCAGGGGACACACTACAGGAGCTTGATGACTGTGTAATGTTCTTTCCAGTTGGAAATTTTCATGTTATTATCACTGTGCCGATTGCGACCCTGGAGCAGCCACGACTGGGTGGATTTCATGAAATGATAGCATTTAAAATTTTGGTTACCCTGATTTGACCTGCTGTGAAATCCAAGCCAATAACTGTTTCGAAGATCAGAGAAATACAGGATCATGCCAAATTAAGTCAAGTCAAAAGGGGTCTGGGAGCACGCACTGGTGCTGTGTGTCATTACAAAAACTGCTCTGCAGGACAAAATGGTCAATGGACTGCATTTTTATAGCGATTTTCCATCTGCATCAGACGCTCAAAGCGCTTTACACATCAGTGCCTCACATTCACCCCAATGTCAGAATGCTGCCATGCAAGGCGCTCACTACACATCGGGAGCAACTAGGGGATTAAAGAACTTGCCCAAGGGGCCTTAGTGATTTTCCGGCCAGGCTGGGATTTGAATCGAGGATCCTCTGGTCTCAAGCCCAACATTTAACCACTAGACCATTACCTCTCCTAACTGGTGAGGATGCCCCTAGTTGTCTCCCTAGGAAGGTCATCTAGGCTCGCTGAACTGGAAGGAGGCCCTGGGGAAGACCAAGGACACACTGGAGGGATTATGTTACCCAGCTGGCTGGGAATGCCTTGGGATCCCCCAGGAAGAGTAAGAGGATTTGGGCAAGGATAGGAAAGAGTGTGATGACACTGCTTGGTCTACTACCACTGTGCCCGAGACTCAGATAAGCAGCACCACTTTCTGTGTGAAAACACTTTTTGAGAAACACACACACACACACACACACAAAAACCCCCACTCTGTTATTTTTACATGTCACATGTCTCCACCCACACAACATCACCTGCTTAGAAATGCCTCCCATTCATGAGCCGTCATCTGTGTATTTTTTAACACTAAAGTTGCTCCTTTCACCATTGCACCCTGCACGCTAAGACAGCCGCGGCCCGTTTCTAATTTGGTATCTAGCGGATATTGAATGTGACATAAGGTATGGCGGTAGTACATGCTCTGATAGACACCGGCATGCAGAGAGATGAGACTCTCACCGTAACACCAAACAGATGGTTTCAGGTCATCAGCCCTCGCTAATGACCGCGGTGGGCGCACTGTGTATGTGCCGTATATTTCCTGCTAACCGTCCTGCTGAGTGTGAAGTCCAAAGGCCTCTCCTCAGTCTTTTCATTTAACAGTTTTTTTTATTAGATTTCAAGGGCACTTTGTTAGTGCACCAGCCCCGGGGGATCATGGCCGTTGATTGCTTGTAAACTGGTAGCAGCGTGTGTTTCAGTGTCAGAAGAGATACAGACACTGAGCTAGCCTGAAAAATAAATGGGAACAAGAAAAGTGGATCAAGAAAAGAAGCAGGTCTCCTGACAGGTGGATGGAAAGATGTTGAGGTTCTTCATGTCATCTGTAAGGGTGAGTTCATGCCCCCCCCACCATCCCCCGAGAGGGAAAATCATTCAGACCGCTTGTATCAGTGATCACCTTTTGTCCTACCATGACCCAAAGTTGAGGGACGGAAGGTCAAATTAACAGCTTTGCAATCTGAATCACTGCACATTTTTCTGCTAATGTCGCCCCCTATCTGTTTGTGGAGCTCACCAGACATGGGGCCAAATACAAAAGTATTTGTATTTGAAAATACTTAAATACATTTTTCGGAGTATTTGTATTTGTATTTTCTGATTTTGAATTCAAAGTATTTGTATTTGTATTTCAAATACATCGCCGATCCCAAGTATTTCCAAATACTTTTACAAATACTTTTTCAAATACTTTTCAAACTTGGGAATCTCTGTGACACCGTGTTAAATATAGATTGTGACAGTTTGATTATTGCCTGTGATATTATAATAGTGAATTTGTGATAAAACATTCAATCCTTTACTTATCAATAGTATTTGGTCATGCTATTTTCACAATAAATTTTCACCGGTTTTTCAGTTTTTGTGTTGATTTGTTGTTTATAGTTCATAGAAAGTGTTTGTATTTGTATTTGAAATACTCAAAATATAAAGTATTTGTATTTTCTGATTTTGAATTCAAAGTATTTGTATTTGTATTTAAAATACATCACCGATCCCAAGTATTTCCAAATACTTTTCCAAATACTTTTTCAAATACTTTTAAACTTGGGAATCTCTGTGACACCGTGCTGAATATAGATTGTGATAGTATGATTAATGCCTGTGATATTATAATAGTGAATTTGTGATAACACATTCAATCCTTTACTTATCAATAATATTTGGTCATGCTATTTTCACAATAAATTTTCACCAGTTTATCAGTTTTTATGTTGATTTGTTGTTTATAGTTCATAGAAAGTATTTGTATTTGTATTTGAAATACTCAAAATATAAAGTATTTGTATTTATATTTGTATTTGAAAAAGTACAAAGTATTTGTATTTGGAATTTGAAAATCTAAAGTATTTGTATTTGTATTTAAATACAATGAAAAGTATTTGACCCCATGTCTGGAGCTCACACTCCACTGTGCAATAAAACTGAATTAATCTGACTCACGTGGGATCCAAAATCTGTGCCGCTGAATAAAACCAATCTACTGGACACATGAATTAATTCCAGGACATACAAAGCCTGATTCTGCCTTATTAAACCAAAATAGAAAGAAAATACCATTTAGAAGGTCACCGGATCAGTACCTGTGCTTCTGTGAGTCACCGCGCAAATGCTTAAAATCTTTACAACATTATGCTACTATGCTCACTTAACTTGACTTAACACAATTTAACTGTGTGTAACTGATGTAAACACAATATGTTTTGAAGGTGGAATCGCAAGAGTTTACTAAAAAAAGCATTTTGAGGTAATAAGTTGCCCAAACTGTTTGAATTTAGCTAATTTATTAGCAGAGGTGGCCACAGTTCAGCTAATCAGCTCATTAGCAAAACTAGTCTTGTCATTAGCGAATTAGCTTTTTCTGCTAACTCTGAAGACCATTTGCAGATTATTTAGCTTCCACTAAATTTAGTTCTGCTAACTTAAAGCTGGCTAAGATTTTGTTGAAGTTTAACAGTCAAAAATGTTTGTGAAGCCTAAAATCGAACATGTTTGTTCCTGTTGGAGTTTTTACACTAATCCAACAAATGAAAGTGGCATGTGTGAGAAGGTAAGAAACATCACCGCGAGGAGATGGATTAGCAGGATGTCAAGCCAAAATAGATGCATTAAACAGATTTTAAAAATTATTTTCCATGTTTATTTCTTAATATTTCTTATGCGCTTAATAGTTTTGGTGAATAAACTACACGTTGAATGGAAACTACTGTTTCATTTCATTTCTTCATTTATTTATGTGTATTTTGATCATCATCTGATCTTGGCATGCTAAACCTTTAGGGAACCTCTATGTTCACATATCAACATATTAAAATTTAATCTCTTTTTAAATAGTAATATACAAACATTGAATGTTAATGAGTGCAATTGTAAGGATAGTTTAATGAGCTGAATGATATTCCATTCAACAAGGTGAAAATATTATTTATTTGTTTTATATGACATCATACTTAAAATTAGCATTGGTATGTAAAAAGTATATACATTTCCTCTGCACTGGTTATGGCTCTCAATCAATGCTGCAACTACATAGTTCAGGCAAAGTGCATATGGTACACTGCGAAAACTGATATCTAAGAAAGTGAAAAAAAGACTTGTTTAAAGAAAATTTGACTTAATTTTTGTCCAAATAGAAAAATAATCTTGAGGCATTTTTTACAAATCCATCTCACTTTTTCTTAAGTTTTCCAGCTAATATCAAGCTGTATTTAACCAGTAACAAGGAAAGGCAATGGATTTCAAATAATCCAAGCAAAGGCACAAGACTGTTTTCCTTATTTTATGACAGAGGTTAATCTTAAAATAAGAATTCTGTCTGGTTTTAAGGCACCTTTTGATTGTTCAGTGCGTAAACATTTTACTAGTCTTGAGAATTCTAATCAATTAAATTTTTCTTACCCCAATGGCAATTTTTTTTTTTTGCTTAATAGAAGAAAATTTGGGTAAATTTCAGATTATTTTATTTATTTTGAGAGGCACAGTTTTTGCAGTGTGTAGCTTCCTCGTATAATAGATGCATCTTCATAAAACGGTATTGGAGTTGTCCAATATGGATCTAAATGGTAAATGGAACCAAACTGCATAAAAAAATTACGTAAATCATACAGACTATTTTTCTATACAATGGAGCAAATAATCAGTGCCACATGACATACAATTCATCCAACTAATGACAATACTCTATTAAGGTATTATATAAAAGTCAGCGGTTAGTGGTTGCCGGTAGCTTCTGCTGAATGTGTTGGTGTTTTATCGGTTGAGCCTCATCACATTTAACTTTTCAATTAGCCAATAAGTGGTTATCAAAGCTAACCTTCAGGATAGCTGTGCTCAGCCACTGCACTGTTAAACAGAACACTCCATTTTAATACAATAATTAAGTTAATGTAACTCAAACTTTGAAAAATGTTATTGTTACTGAAGTCATTTCCATTAATTAAACTAACTCAAAATGAATTGTTGTCATAACAACTCAGTTCCTTTAAGTGCATATAATGTTTTGGGGCATTTAAGTGTTGGTGATGTATTTCCAGTGCATTCCATTCACTCATTTTAATTGAGGTTATGTTAACGGAGGCCAGCAAGTGTCACTGTGCATATGTAGTTAGTAAACCTCACTCCATCAGCTCAAAAGGATTCTCAGGGCACAAGGGCAGACCCTGGGTTTTAGCCTTCTGGTTAGAGAGTCCGACTTCCATGCCAGAGATCGTGAGTTCGTGTCCCGCGGGGAGCGAATGGGCGGAGTCATAACAACACAACACACAGTCAACAAGTAAACCAAAGAATGCATCAAAAAATCTAATCCAAAATGTAATGCAATTTTTTAGGCAGAAATGTATTTGTCACTTTTTTTAACTGAAAAACATAAAGTAGATTTCCATAAGTTTAATTAACTATAAATTAAGTTACTAAAACGTCACCAATTAAATTTTTGAAAATTATTTTATTTACATTGGCAAGCTCAAATGGTTTAAGGCAATCGGTTTCCTCACATGGTCTGAGTTCAACTAACTCATTGAGTTTTACAGTGTGATGAACAGGTTTGACAGTGCAGGAAGATTGTCCTTGAGCGAGTGTGTAAGATGGATAGCCTGTGTGCAGGGTGCATTAACACCCCCCACACAATGGCTGCGACTCAGCAGGTATTTCACCTGGAAGCCGGAATGGGATTTAATTGCAATCACGGAGCTGCTACCTCCATCAGGACAAAGAACGGGTCACTGCAATGCTCCAAGCACAATCCATCTCTCTGCAACCACTGAACATGCTCAGAGCCCAGCTCAGGCTGAGAGCTATTAATCTCACAGCGAGCGTTTAACACGTGTGTCCCAGACGAACCAGGTGGCTGACCAAACTTCACTATTCAACACAAGGCTAATTAATCTGCTGTGGTGACATATGAGGCGCTGGATAGTGTGTACCTGAGGATGAAACACTGTGGGCGTCTCTCCTGCAGCATCATGTGGTATGCTCTCTCTGCAGAGGAGAAGATGTGAGGAGGCAGGGAGGAGCAGAGTCGGCCCGTGGAGCTCAGGTACAACTGACTCACCTGCAAGAAGGGTTGACGGAGACCATTAACACGTTGGAGTCACCCGACTGTGCAATGCAGAGGAAACCACACTGGCTACACCTCATCACGCCTGTGCAAGGCCAACTGTTGAGATCGCCAATGTGGTGCATGATAGTTACCCAAAAATGCTACAAGTAAAAATGTTAATGAACTTACTTACAATACTGGTGGATATCAAAATAACTTCTTGGCTTTTACTCTTTCTTGCTGGAATACATTTGTATTTTTAAGATGGACATGCTGGAGACCCATTCCACCCTCCCAAAAAGTAACCACCTACCCGCTCCAGCCAGGTGAAACATAGGCGTCCCCTTGGTCTTTCCCATTTGCTGAGGTCCTCAAAACTGAGGTGCCCATGTACTGGATCACACACAGAAAAATGCACCACATGGCCAAAATGCAAATGTAGTACGGTTCATCTGGGTCTTCCTAAGTATCCCCTCGACTGACACAAAGTTTTTTCAATGGTACCCAAAGATCCTTCAAAGAGATCTCGTACAAAATATAGCCTGTCTTCCTCTTAGATCACTGGTTACTATCCAGGTCTCACAACAGGAAGCACCAGGATCCTGATGCTCTTTCTTCTGAAAAAGTGGTGGCATCATTAAACACCTCTGTCCAGGGACCTCTTCACTCCATAAACTCTTGATCATCTCTTGATCTCAAACACTGAGGACCCAGAGACAGAGATAATATCCTGAGATGCAAATTTGAGACGTTCACCACACACAAACACACGTCTTATTGCAGAGTCTAGGAGGTCATTGACAGTCTGGATCTTCAATTCTGGAGGTTCTTTGGTTTGGTTTCTTTGGAGAAGTAGTCAGAAAAAGTTCCTAAAAGCCAAAGATCAGCACATTTGGCTCTGATAATTCCATGTCTGTTTTTTGTAATGATATAACTTGGATTTATAGAGACACCCAAAGTGCTTTACAAATTATTCAGTAGTGTTCATATTCATTATTATCACAAGTTATTCATTCACTCACACATTCACACATCGGTGGTGGTAAGCTAGTGTAGCCACAGCTGCCCTGGGGCAAACGGACAGAAGCGTGGCTGCCATTCTGTGCCTACGGCCCCTCCAACCACCACCTCATTCATACACAGGCAAGGTGAGCTAAGTGTCTTGCCCAAGGACACAATGGCAATATGCAGATTTTTGACTGGTTGGGAGCCAGATTCGAACTGTCGACCCTTCAGACATAAGATGGCTCGCTCTACCAACTGAGTGATTGCCACCGTAATATTTAAAAAAACTAAACAAAACCCAAAAACAAACAAAAACCACATGTGTGCCAGTGCTGAGTGTGCAGCTGGACTGGAAGAGAAAAAGAAGTTGGAGTGTTGACGATCAGACCAGACGAGACAACAGCCTGCCAGCAGATCACAAACATTGTTGGAGCATATATCCTTCTCATGCTTGATCCTCCCTGCAAATCCAAACACTCTGTTGGCTGAACATCAATGTCTGGACAGCGTCCAAGCACAGACAGGATGGGACAGCCAGAGGACACTTGGCCTCAGTCTGTGATGGCAGGAGGACACGTATCCATCTAGACATCCAACCCCTTCTGGATTCAAATGGGCTTAACTGGCAGCATCCATCCATCCATCCATCCATCCATCCATTTTCTTCTGCTTTATCCGGAGTCGGGTCGCGGGGGCAGCAGCTCAAGCAAAGCCGCCCAGACCTCCTGATCCACACACACCTCCCCCAGCTCCTCCGGGGGAACCCCAAGGCGTTCCCAAGCCAGCCGAGAGATGTAATCCCTCCAGCGTGTCCTGGGTCTTCCCCGGGGCCTCCTCCCAATGGGACGTGCCTGGAACACCTCTCCAGCGAGGCGTCCAGGGGGCATCCGGAAAAGATGCCCAAGCCACCTCAACTGACTCCTTTCGATGTGGAGGAGCAGCGGTTCGAGTCCGAGCTCCTCACCCTATCTCTAAGGGAGCGTCCAGCCATCCTGTGGAGGAAACTCATCTCGGCTGCTTGTACTTGTGATCTCGTTCTTTCAGTCATGAGCCAAATCTCATGACCATAGGTGAGGATCAGAACGTAGATCGATCGGTAAATCGAGAGCTTTGCCCCCCTACTCAGCTCTCTCTTCACCACGACGGTCCGATACAGTGACCGCATCACTGCAGATGCTGCACCGATCCGTCTATCGATCTCAAGCTCCATCCGTCCCTCACTCGTGAACAAGACCCCAAGATACTTAAACTCCTCCACTTGAGGCAAGGACACTCCACCGACCTGAAGAGGACAAAGCACCCTTTTCCGGTCGAGAACCATGGCCTCGGATTTGGAGGTGCTGATTTCACACTCAGCTTAACTGGCAGCAACAAGGACTAATAGCGTTGAATACTGCTACTCATGGCTACTACAACAATAACCATTGTGATGTTTGGAAAATAAAGTCTTTTGTTTCATTTCAGACAGGCTGTAGATGCGATTATCACTGAAAATGATTTTTAAAAAGCACAAGAGGAATTTGTGTACATCCTCTTTAATGAGACATCTCTCTTCCGCGGCTGTTACCGAGTCAGCTTTATGCCGTGTATCACTGACAGGAAGACTGCATTATTTATCAGCAAGAGGTCCATTTCATCTGTTCAGCCCATTACACGACTGACACACCTCCTTTATAGCCTAATATTTTCACCTCCTCCCTCGTTTGGTGCAGCGAGGCCTCTTGAAAGTGAAGTTTTGTTTCGTAGAAAAGACTGAACTGCACATTCAACAGTAGAAAAAAGTAGATGTGAAGCGGTTCAAGTGCTCGCTTACCAAAGTAGAGTAGATTGGCAGCTCTTTGTTTGGATTGACAAGAAGAAGAATGTGTCCAATGTAAGTCTGGAAAAGAGAGGAAAAAAAAAGAGAATTAAACAGAAAACTTTGAATTTTTGGGACGCCAATTAAATGCTGTTTGAGATAATCAGCCTTGACCAATGACTATCATCAAGAGGCCAATTAAACAACAACAACAACAAAACATCTGTAATCACATTTGATTTGGCTTGGCAGTGCATCTACTGTGGTGTTCGTAATCCCTCGTGTGTTAAGTTACCAATTTACACACAGACAGGTGTCAGGTCAGTGGGTCAAAGAGCTTTTTCTTATCGCGCACCCGCTCTGTGGAACGGTCTTCCTGCGACCGTGAGGCAAACGGAGTCCATGGACATTTTTAAGTCAAGACTTCAAACCTATTTTTATTCTCTTTCTTATAAATAGCTTTTATTTTTATCTGTTTTATTCTTTTACTTGTGTTTTTTATGTTAGGTTAGGTTTATCTGTCTGTTTGTCTGTTAACAGGCTAACTCAAAACGTTTTGAATACATTTGAACCAAATTTGGTGGAATGATAGGAAATATGTCCAGGATCAATTGATTAAAATTTGGTGATGATCCGGATTAAAGCCCTTTTGTGAATCCACATCCTTCGATAATGATATGTGGCATGGGGGAGGAATGCGCTCTACTGAGTGCCCTTCTAGTTTTATTTATGTATTTGAATTTTTTAATTTTTACTTATTTATTTTAAATTTCATATTGAACTGTTCTGTGTGAGGCGCCTTGGGGCAGGTTTGGTTGTGATTTGGCGCTCTATAAGCTGATTCAATTCAATTAAAATTGACAGGTGCCTTAATAAAACAATGGGAATGGGTGGTTTGAAACAGTGAGTAATGTAGCAATGCTGGATGTATGATTACGTAACACAATGTTCCCTTAAGCGTCGCTATTTTGTGTCTCAGTTTTTATTATTATTAAATTGTTATATTGTATCACATGCAAAAACTAAAACAAACAAATAACATATCATCATTGTATTTTGGACATTTTTTGCCCTATTCTCCAAAAATGGGCTTTGCTCATTGAAAAAACAATATTGGTCAACCAATACTTTGAATCTGTAGGATCTGATTCCTCACTTTAATGGACTGTTTAGACGGGGCTGGGTGATAATTAACTCCTTCTGCAGTCCATCATTTTCAATGTTGGCCATCAGTTCATCTTTGGTAGGTGTGCTAATGAGTTGCAAGGCTTCCACTGGATCAACAGTGTCTTCAGGCTTCCAAAGGACAAGGCAGACAGTGTCGTGCCCCTACTGGCGGCTTCTGTGGAGTTCCAAATCTAGTCTCAAGTGGTGCACAGGAATGCAATGGACTAGATGTAAAGGGAAGTTGCCCACAGTGACAACTAACTAGTCTGGTGGTGCCATCCTTTGATCACCATTATGGTTCCTCCACATGCCACCAAGGTAGCTGGATCACCGACCCAACTGGATTCATCTAACAAAGACCACCAGTCACTCGCCCTGATGGTGACGCTGTCATTGGATGCAGTTAAAGGTCATGCCAAAGACAACAATTAACCACCATACCTGAAAGTAGAATTATTCTTAAACCATTTCCTTGAAGACTCGTTCCTCCATACAACAAGTTCAAAACAGCCCCCCCACCTCCACCCCAAATCCTAGTTCCTTGCTCTTTAAATGAAACTGTTGGTGATCTGTGTCTAACAGAACATCCCGGAGGCTGTTAGAAAGCCAACACCATCTCCCCTGAGAGTGTGCAGGCCAACATCCTTCATCACGCTGCTCCATCCTGAGGCCATGACTCAAGGTTAACGATTTGAACAACTTCCCACTGCTTGAGTCACGTACCACTTCACGTTACTTAAACTTGGTAAAATCAGCCTTAAGTGTGAACCTGTTCCCCTGATAACTGGTATTTGATCTTCCAACATGCTTGCCAATAATCATCAGTGTTTTTACTCCTCGGTTTCTTTCGCTCTCCTCGGGATTTGGGGTCTTTCCACCCTGGCTCTTGGCAGCAGACCGCTCATCAAAGCCCTGACTGTGACCACCCTGCTGGGAGCAGATGGAGCATTCGCTGCCTTTATCTTTCCACTATTTTTGTCCCTCTAGGCTTCCTGAAACTGCTTTCTATTGTGCACATAAGCTCAAATACTTCAGATATAGAGCAGGAAGGTTTTGTGTTACACCAGTGAACAGAAACGCAAAACTGATTCATGATCTTTCATTTGGAAATGTAAAAATCCAAAATTCAGCTAATCGGCTAGTTAATGGAGCCAACTTTTTCCATTCATGGAGTAGCTTTTCGGCTAACATTGAAAATTAAGTTAAATTTAGTTCTACTAACTTTGTGTCAACTGGCATTAAAATAGAAAAAACAAAGCCTTCAATGGTCAAAAATGTGTGTAGCCCTGAAAATCACACATCGTTTGTTAAATGGACTGCATTTATATAGCACTTTTCCATCTGCATCAGACGCTCAAAGTGCTTTACAATAATACCTCACATTCACCCTGATGTCAGGGTGCTGCCATACAAGGTGCTCACTACACACCGGGAGCAGCTAGGGGATTAAGGACCTTACCCTAGGGCCCTTAGTGATTTTCCTGTCAGGCTGGGATTTGAACCAAGGATCCTCTAGTCTCAAGCCCAACACGTAATCACTAGACCATCACCTCCCCTTGTTCCCATGTTTGAGCGTATGCACCAATTCAATCAAAAGAATCGACACTGTGTGCAAATGCAACAAGCATCACCTCAGTGAGGTGGAGGAGCAGGAGGTCAAAGAAGAATAAATGCTTTAATTAGATTAAAATTATCTTCAGTTAGCATTAATATTATTATTCCTATTCATTTAATACTTGATGTACTGTGAACAAACTGCACTTTGAATATAAATCATTGACCATTTAATTTGACCATTTAATTTCAAATACAAAAAATATAGACACAATATTACGTTCTCCGTTCTCTACCCAAGGCCTACATTCTGACTTGTGAGTATGATGTTCTTCAAGATGATGGGATCATGTACATCACACGTCTCCTTGCTGCCAGGGTTGATTTCACACACGATCACTACGAAAGTGGATTCCATGGTCCACTGTTGTTCACGGTGTGGCCA
Source organism: Thalassophryne amazonica (assembly GCF_902500255.1). NCBI lineage: Eukaryota > Metazoa > Chordata > Actinopteri > Batrachoidiformes > Batrachoididae > Thalassophryne > Thalassophryne amazonica. Next base: position 20,415,573 of record NC_047116.1, read on the forward strand.
ACTGACTTCCTGACTGCACGCCGCATGACAGACAACTACATGAAATGGCTCAAGGAAAATTTATAGAAAAACAGAAAAACTATTGACTGTTACATATATTCCAGTTTTTCCACAGACAGCACGGTGGTTTGTTTGGATACATCATTTTCCTCATTTAATTATAAGATTTATGTTAATATTCTTTGGTAATGTCATCTTTTGTAAATCAAGATCATATCTTTTCCCGACTCATTCATTATGACAAATTAGTGATATTGGATGTTGGTATGAATGAAGCTTTTGAAGGAGTAGTTAAGATTTTTCATGCAAGATGGAAATGAGCTCAAGGATACATCACACTTCTGCACAAAAGATGGTAAACCATGGTGTTATTAAAACTATTCTGTAATTCCAAATGTGGAAGAAAATGCAAACTAGAGAATTACTATATATATATATATATATATATATATATATATATATATATATATATATATATATATATATATATATATATATCCTCCTGAGCCCCAAGGAAACATTTTTGTGTTGAATTTTGATTTATTATTATTATTACGATTGTTAATATTATTATTATATTTTTTTTGCATTGTTTGTTGCATTAAAAACATGTTACATCATTATAAATTCAAAACAAATTTTTATTTGATCATTAAAGTATGTTCTCTTTAGAGGTCATTGAGACTCAATACATATAAAATAACCATTTATTATAAATAGCTATTTATAATGTCATCTACAGAGGACAAAATAATTGACTGGGTCTCAGGATATATATATATATATATATATATATATATATATATATTTGAAACAGCAAATCCTTATCTCATCCTGTCTGATGATGGAAAACAAGTAAAAACTGGTGATAAATGGTAGAATCTCCCAGACAACCCAGAGAGAATTTTCACCCTGTGTTTGTGTTTTAGCAAAGCAGAGGTTCAATATATATATATATATATATATATATATATATATATATATATATATATATATATATATATATATATATATATATATATATATATATATATATATATATTTGGCAACCTCCATGTTTACATTATATCATTCAAATTTGAGCTCCCTCGGTCTGTTTTGGGGGTTTTAGAGACCCCCCCCCAACACACACACACAAAAGCTAAAGCCCTCGCTAAAGTTCAATTCATGTGATAAAAGTTGGTGATCTGTAGTTTCAGCTAAATGTTTTAGCAGTTTATTGGTTTAGCTCTATCACAGTTTCAGATAAAATGGCAATGTAACTGAGTTGCTTGTAATTGAGTTGCTTTTAATGATTTTTACATTACGTGACAAACCAGCGCACGTCTACAACCGGAATCAACCTGAAACAGATCACAAGTCTTCCTGATCCGTCTGCTGTGTCCTCTCACTGTCCAAATAGGCTGTAGTTTGGCATCTAGCCCTCAGTATTCTGTTTTCTAAATAACTTTTCTTTTCTTCACTCACCACTCCACATCCCTTTCTGTCTGTCCTTACGGACGCCCCCTGCTGTTGTCCTATTGTCTGAGGTCCATCTGTTTTTCGATAATAGCAGGCTATTACTGCCTCTCTGCAGAGAACACAGTCACCGGGTACTTCCACATTGATCTGGTTCCAGTCTGTATGGAGCCCCATCTGAACAGAGCAGACTGCAGTTTTTAAAGGAGGAAGAAATTGTATTCCTACATAATGTTGGAGCATAAAGAGTTCTATCTTGAATACTGTTATAGATTTTCCTCATTGATTTAAATGGTATTGATTTGGAAAGTCTAAAGTGTGTTCAGTATGCAAGTACGCGTGTTTCTGTTTCTTCTTCCTTGTGTGCTGATGTGTGTGTGTGTATGTTTGCACAACCACTGGAACCATGCAGCACTCTTAAAGCTGGTTTTTGCTCAACACAAACACAGTTGCAGTTGTAGCCTCTGCATGCATGCACACTCATGGTTGTCGTGTTCTTGCACGATGGCCGTGCACGAAAACTGGATCTCAAGTCTTGGACTTTTGGTGGCGCTGTTGGGCAAAGCTGTTCTGAAATTAACTCAGAAAGAGAAGAATAAGATACTCAGGTACTTTTGTATTTGTATCTCTTGGGCAAACTGACTCTCAAACCCTTGTCATTGTCGTTATCATGCCTGCAGGTATCCACCATCTTAGTCACACCAGATTGTTTCTTGATCTTATCCTAGCAGTGCTGGAAAGCCTGTTTTTACCATGGTGACCTTCTACCTTTGCAACTTGTGCTGTATTTGTTCCTCACCGGACGCCAACTCATGACCTCTGGCATGGGAGGTGGATGCTCTTAGAAGAACAAAGTTCTTAGATGACCAATACTAGAACCCAAGGGCTCTAGTATTGGTCACTAGAATATTTGTTGATCTCATTGCACAGAACCCGTTTGCTACCTTTACAGTTTGCATGATCAACTTCTCAGTGTTGTTCCCAACAACGTGTCTGAAATATCTCAGTATCCTTTTCTTGATGAAATCAAGTTATTGCTGAGTCATGCCAGTCTCCTCCATAATGCACCCCCCCCCCCCCCCCCCCGAAGCAGGAAAATGTGTGTTTTTTTTTTTCCTGTTTTCCCTGAAGAATCTTAAAATCTATTCCCTTGTCCTTTGTTTGAGCACTCAGTGATTGAGGTGGATTTGTTTCACTCTAGCAAATGTCAAAGCAAAATTGCTGTCATGGCTTACATTTTACCTCCAGTCACATTTCCCTGTCTTTGTCCATTTTATAGTCACTCTGAGTTGTTTTTGTTTGATTCCCTTACATTCCATGTCGTGCTCTTATTTTGCTGATCTCTTTGTCTTAGTTTTAACTTTTGGGTCGTCCTTCACGTTTGCGTGTCCGAGCCCTTCCGGGTTTAGTTGCTCTGCATCATTTAAATGCTCCATGAAAAGGATTCATAGCTGCCAGATTGTTTTAGGTTTGTCCTGCTCTCTAGTATTACAAACCCCAGTGTTTACTGACTCTGTGTTACTGACGTTCCTGTTGTTCTGGACCTCATTTTTGCCTACTGTCTTGTGATCTAGTTTCAGTGTTTTTGGACTTTATAATTTCTGACCTTGCTTCCATTTCAGGCTCCTATTTTGCCTGCTGTAAGGACTGTCAAAAGCTGAGGCTACGTTGGACTGATTACTGTGTGCTGGACCCAAGCCACTCTGTTGTTTGGTGCTGTAGCTTGCAAATACATTTTTTTGGACATTAACCCTCTGGGACTGACGCCGTCGTATACGATGGCGAAGACCAAGCTTTACTAATTTATAAATAACTTTTTAATGATATGGGATAGAAACATACTTTTTTTGTTGAAAAGTTAACTCCGCTGACTTTCGAGCCAGCCATTGGCCATCTTTGTACTCCTCATAGAAGCTGTGTGATGACGTGTGCAATGTAAGTGTCCAATCGGAATAGGTTCACCGTCACATGGTTTTCCAAAATCCAATCATAAGGCAGATTTACCTCACGTGAAAAGCCAAAGATCGTTTTCAGGAGTGATATGTTACTAGTTGGCCTGTTTGAATAGCCCCTGGGTGCTCCAATGAGTACGTACTATTAGTACATACTCAGTGCGCCGTGCACCATTACGCACAGCGAAAGTGAGCAGATGGAGAGCCTCTTATGACAGTCTCACATGCACAAACAAAGAGTGTGTAACTATCGGGATTGCTCCACTGGATAACACTGTTGCTTTCTCTGCGTAAAGCACTGTTTACCATATCAAAATAAAAAAAAATGCATAGGCCATTTTGTATATATTGTTCAAAATGTGCATTTGTGTTTATTGTTTCAACCTTTGTGTTGTACAGGCTTTCACACAAGACCTCAAATTACCTTTATAAAGTGTCAAAACAGTTGTTTATTATAGTTTGCTCGGTGTTTTGAATAAATGTGTGTGGAAAATTATTTTTTGCTTTATTTTTTCCTTGCCTATTTTTGATTGTAAACCTTTATTACACTTATAAAACACAATAAAAACATGTATATTCTGAAAGCACAGGTTGTCCTGAAAAAAAGAGACATAAAACTTGATTGTGGGATGCAGGGAGAGCTGTTAACAGCAATAATAAAACATTTATGCCAGGCGAGTGAACTGTCCAAAAAATGCCCTCGGACCCCAGAGGGTTAAGACCTGTTCAAACTGCCCTAGATTGTGGTTTTCAGTGGTTTTGCCGTGATTCATTCCAACTGTTTGGTACACACCAACCAAACAGTGCCCAAACACTGGCCCTTGTACTCGTGGGTGCATCAGCATGATGTAAAAATCCAACAACTGAACCTGGTGAAACTACTGAGGCTAACAAAGACTTAACTTGCAGAAAAATGTGAACAGTCAGCTTCAACATGAGGAAACAGAAGCCGGAGATAACAACAACACAACCTGAACAACAACCTTCCAAAAAGAATGCACAGTAAGCGATGTTTCCACTTGAGAGACTGAACGTAACACAAGTCACAGGCTGCAGGGAAAACTGCTGAGCTCAGGAGTGTAAAGTATGTCTGATGTGATCCCAGAACATCCCCAGTTCCCACAATATAAACAACACAACTGTCTGTACGACAAGTAAGCAAACAAAGCTGTTGTATGGCTGGGGGGTCTGGCTGCCTTTTTGTTTCTGTCTTTTGTTTTTCCTTCCAGGTGGCTTGCATTTGGGACTGAGTGGCTGTGTTGCTGAGGTTATCAGGACCTCACCCTGATCACCTGCGGCTCGTCAGGACTCACAGCTGAGGTGCATCTATATGGATTGGAACATGGTGGCATTTAAGACTGGAGTATACAGTGTGTATTTGCCAGAGACTCAACCTTGTGACCAGACGGGAGAGATCGTCGTCTCGGGAGCCATCTCATCATCAGTGGATGCAGAGAACGTCCAGGGTTTGATGCACGGTCTGTGAAAGAGGAGGGGGTGAGGTCTCACGCTCGTCAGCACACTTCCTGAGGTACGTTAGATTTTGTGACTAACATTTATACAGTCAGTAAATGTGGTGTCCCTCACACCTTTTTATATTGAGCTGTATGTTAGTCATGTATCGGCTTCCACTGCAGTGGAGTTTTGTGAACTGGATGTTCCATGCCTGCAGGTTGGGAAGCTGATTAGTAATCAAGCCAGGAAGTGTTTGCTGTTTGTACACCTTTAAGTGTTCTCTCTGTGTGTAGAGTGTGGACTCACATAATGGTTCCTTCTTTCACAGACTCGGTTTGTTGCGGCCACCTGGGGGGTGTCGGCGGGGTCCTTGGGTCCGAACAGCTTCTGGCTCCGGACCGTTAGCGCTGCTGGGAGCGCACCACGCCAGACCGCACTTTCTGTTATTTTTGTATCACTGTTATGTATTAAATTCAGTTAGCCTTTGTACCGTGCTCTGCTTATTTCATACTGGGTCCTTCAAACGCTGGTCGGTTCTCCGAGTTGCGTCCGACACATAACAGTAGTCTCTGGCCAAACATCACGGACCCAGCGGTAGCAGAGACGGTAACGCGCCAGGAAGGCGGCAGCAGACGTTCAGTAGTTATCCGGATCAGTTGCGGGTGCTCTCCGCCCGGATGGTGCGTGTTTGAGACCCATTGCTGAATGCTGATTTGTGCTCTCTTGCAGCCGTGTTCCTGTGTTGTGCCTTATCCGTGGGTCGTGGTGGAGTGTGACTGGCGACGGCTTCGTGTCACGCTCCAACCGGATAAGAGGTTTAAACGGGAGCTGCAAGAGTGTGTCTGTAATGGGTGCATGCGCACGGCGGAGCTCTGTGGCACGGGTCGCTGAGCTTCCTGTGTTACAGTTGTAGCCCCGTTTCCCCGGATAAAGATAACTACTGCGTCTGTTGTATCAGCTCCGGCGTTATTTAGTTGAATCACATTTTTGGTTGTGTGTTGCTCACAGCTGCGCACAGAAAAGCAGCTCGTTTGTTTTCTCTGTCACCAAAGGGGGTTTTTATTTTTTGCACTCTGGCTCCCTCTGTTGGTGACTGAGTCACATTACCGTCAAGCTCTTAAGTTGGAACAGGTGTGTTCCATTTGTTTGAGCTTGACGGTATAAATCACTTATTTGTTTTGTGTTAGTTCATTTTGTGTGGGTGTTTTTTGAGTTGGTTTTTGTGGGGGATTTTATTTTTTGTTTTTCACTATTTAGTGTCTGGGGTCGTGACCCTGCAGTTCTGCCAAAAAAAAAAAAAAAAAAAAAAGGGACCCGAGCAACCTTATGTCAGTCTGTTAGTCTTTCTTTTATTTTATTTTTTCAGTTTCACCTCCCAGGGTTTGATGGGACGGTCCCCTGGGGGGTCATGGGGGGGGGGGTATTTGGGTTGTTGTTTTTTCTTTCTTTTTTTTTGTTTTGTTTTTTGTTATGCCCTCTCTTCTCCTCTAACTCCAGCCGTGTGAGCCATAGTGTCAGCGTTGCTGGAGTGGTGCAGTTAGGTTGTGCTGGGCGTTTCCCAGGTAACCTCTGCACCCGGGAGGGGAGGGGGGGGGGTTTGGGGTATTTTCTTTTTGTTCCCTCTCTTCTCCTCTGGCTCCAGCCGTGTGAGCCGTAGTGTCGGCGTTGCTGGAGTGGTGCAGTGTGGTTATGCTGGGCGTTTCCCAGGTAACCTCTGCACCTGGGGGGGGGGGGGGTGTTTTCCCCCCAGTTTCCGCCCTCAGGGTTTGACTGTGGTGTCCTCTGGGGGGGAAAAGGGCTGTGGGTCCATCTAGCCATAGGCGGCCGGGGCTGGGTCCGTTGGTCGTGAGGGGAGGCGTCTCCTGGGGTTGATGAGTGGTCCTCTGGGAGGCGCTGGGAGTTTATTTGTAAGCTTAAGTTTGGGGTTTTTCTTTTCTCCTCATCCCGGGGTTTGATAGGACGGTCCCCTGGGGAGGGGGGGGTGGTTTGGTTGTTTGTGTTTGTCTTTTTTGTTTTATGACTAATGACCGCACATGGTTGGATAAAGGCTGACTGCACAGGTTTAAGAACTCCTGGCCACACCTGTGCTAAGTGACTGACTGAAACAAAGGCAAGGATGCAGCCAGAGGAGAGGACATCAACCATTCTATTGGAAGACGAATGCAGATGCGGTTTCCAGCCATGGTCCCTGGAGGGGGGTGTTTCTCCTGGGCCAGGTTTGTGTGGTCGCCGGGAGGCTTCCCGTGAGGGTGGGGTACTGTTGTATGGCTGGGGGGCCTGGCTGCCTTTTTGTTTCTGTCTTTTGTTTTTCCTTCCAGGTGGCTTGCATTTGGGACTGAGTGGCTGTGTTGCTGAGGTTATCAGGACCTCACCCTGATCACCTGCGGCTCGTCAGGACTCACAGCTGAGGTGCATCTATATGGATTGGAACATGGTGGCATTTAAGACTGGAGTATACAGTGTGTATTTGCCAGAGACTCGACCTTGTGACCAGACGGGTGAGATCGTCGTCTTGGGAGCCATCTCATCATCAGTGGATGCAGAGAACGTCCAGGGTTTGATGCACGGTCTGTGAAAGAGGAGGGGGTGAGGTCTCACGCTCGTCAGCACACTTCCTGAGGTACGTTAGATTTTGTGACTAACATTTATACAGTCAGTAATGTGGTGTCCCTCACACCTTTTTATATTGAGCTGTATGTTAGTCATGTATCGGCTTCCACTGCAGTGGAGTTTTATGAACTGGATGTTCCATGCCTGCAGGTTGGGAAGCTGATTAGTAATCAAGCCAGGAAGTGTTTGCTGTTTGTACACCTTTAAGTGTTCTCTCTGTGTGTCGGCGGGGTCCTTGGGTCCGAACAGCTTCTGGCTCCGGACCGTTAGCGCTGCTGGGAGCGCACCACGCCAGACCGCACTTTCTGTTATTTTTGTATCACTGTTATGTATTAAATTCAGTTAGCCTTTGTACCGTGCTCTGCTTATTTCATACTGGGTCCTTCAAACGCTGGTCGGTTCTCTGAGTTGCGTCCGACACATAACAAAAGCAACACAAACAGGGAGTGTGTGGGCATTTCTCTCTGCACTTTTGCATGTTTAATACTGAGTGAGAGTGGGACATGAAATCCTACGTAGATTTGGTCGTTCCCAAAGCGCTTCTGCATCTCGTAGAGCAGGCTGCTGTCAGTTAGCTCGCTGAGAGACGCCAGATCATCGTTGGGCGCTGGAGGCATCAACTTGACCTGAAAGAAAGAAGAGAACGTAATCATATTCCTTTTGTCTTTTTTGTCCACATTTATTTTTATGTGTATTTGTTAATACTGTTATTGTAGGTTTAACTACGCTATTATACTTTATACACTAATTACCGTTTTTGTTTATCTTGTTAGCTTGCTAGGTATGGTTGGCTTATTAACGGCTAATTTAGCTCTTCTAACTAAAACTAGCTTATTTTCGTTATTTACAATTTTATTTTACATGGTGTAGCTTTTTAATGATTCATCAGTTTATGTGTTCTTTTAAAAGATATCAACATATAGTACCATAATTCTTAGGTTTCCATTTGATAGCATATAAATTATGCTTTTTATTTTCCTATAGTATGCTAACAGAGTTAGTTTAGATACCAATACACATTACATCATAGCTTCTGTTTCTGTAATAAAATACCATGTTTATAGCTGAGCCTACTAACTATGATTTAATTTTCATACTAGTCTACATACTAAATTACCTATACTACAATCTTCTCCTGTATTTATATTTAGGTTTTAATACCTACTCCTGTATATAATACCATATTTATTGTATATGGTGTTTATTACCCTTAATATTTAAATATAACTTGTATATATGATGTCTTATCTTTCTTATGTCTTATTATTTATAATAAGACATAAGACGCACGTCTGTCTCAATGTGCCAAAAATGTGCTGATGTCCACGTCTTCCGCAATTCCTGTGCTAGTCAGAGAACGTCCCGGATAAAACACAGTGTCCAGTTTGGAAATGAACGGCACATTTCACTGTTACAGGAGTTTTTGTCATGGAAAGAGGAGCGGAGGAATTCCGCGCGTCGCAGCAGTGCCGCATGGCACAAAGCAGCACCGTGATGAAGCCTCGCAGGACATGTTCTGGCATGTCCAGGCTCATCCACAATTTCTCGGTTAGTCACACGACTGAAAACCCACCAACAGCCGTCTGAAAGCCATCTGAAAGCCGTCCTGTGAGACCAACACGGAGGTGGTTTTGTGCCGCGCCATGAGCGGCACGGTGGTGCATCCGTTCGCTTTTCTTTCCATGAAAAAACTCCTGTAACAGTGGAATGTGCCGAAAAAGTGCTGATGTCAACGTCTCCTGCCATTTTTGTGTAAGTCAGATGACATCCCGGATCAACAAAGCCTTCACGTTGGAAATGATCTGGTTGATTCAGCCTGTTGATCGGCGCTCGGAGCGCGGCGCGCTCTCAGCAGCTGTGGGCGGTCTTTAAACCGGCTGGAGCACTCCTTAATCTGTGTAATCCCCATAAAATCGTCCCTCAAAGCCATTTGAATTTTCGGAATGGTGTCCACCTGGAGGTCTCTCACAGTTTCTGGAAAAATTTGATGCAGCAAAGCTCCAAATCGTTCAGACATTTATTCACAATAAAAATCCGACGAGAGGGGTGGACCACTGCTCACACAAAGCCTGCTCACAGGCGAATGACGCAACCGACAGGCGTGAAAAAACTCACGCATGCGCACAAAGGTTCAAGCTTGGCTGATGCAATCACACGTGATTCAAATCCATATGGTTTTTGAAAAAAATAAAAAGGTCTGATACTTTTCTAACAGACCTCCTATAAGATATACCTCACTGAATTTTCATATTCCTGCACCATAATTTTTTTAAATTAAATACAACCCCAATTCCAATGAAGTTGGGATGTTGTGTGAAATGTAAATAAAAACAGAATACAATGATTTGCAAATCCTCTTCAACCTATATTCAATTGAATACACCACAAAGACGAGATATTTAATGTTCAAACTGATAGACTTTTTTGTTTTTGTGCAAATATTTTCTCATTTTGAAATGGAGCCCTGCAACACGTTTCAAAAAAGCTGGGACTGGGGCAACAAAAGACTGTGGAATTGTATTCTGTTTTTATTTACATTTTACACAACATCCCAACTTCATTGGAATTGGGGTTGTAGATAAAAACTGATTCTGAATAACCAGACCTCTTTAACTAAAAGATGATCCGATATCCATGTTCTGGATCCTCAGGTATCCGACAGAACGTGACTGTCTGTGGAATGTTTTGTGGTAGATCACATACCTGCTCCAGTTTGCTGGCTCCAGAGCTGAAGGGACCGTCGAGGCCGTTGTCCTGGGAGGGCTGCCGGCTCAGTGCCTCACCTGCCTCTCTGAACATGGCACACTTCTCTAGAAAACTGTCCTGCTTTGAGATGGGGAGACCCAGTGGATTCCTGTTTGACAGGCCCAGATGCAAGAGGTCAGGGACAGGGGAAGAAACGATGAGTGATGTGAAGCAGATTTGGATCAAAGCAAAGAATGATAGAAACATTAAAAAAAGGGTGAAAAGAAACATGCAAAATGATTCATTATTTAGAGTAAAACCTCACTCTCATTTTGATGGATGTGCATCCTGGAAGGTCACAGTTTGAAACTGTGGGAAACCTCAGAGGCTCTAGAAGAGTGTCGAAGATGAATCAGGATTACCCGTCACTGTACCACTTTTTTTTTTTTTTTTTACTGTGACTGGATTTTTTTTACATGCTGTGACATCACCAAGCTTTCCAGAAGCATCAAGGTTGTGCTAAAGTTATATTACAGGTGTGTTACGGTTGCTTTGCACTCATCACATGGTACAAATCTGATGTGTTACAACATCAAACCTCATGTCGGATCACATTTGGGGGCAACTGTAATCTTAAGATGGCGGTTTGTCACAGTTATGACTTTCCAGGATGCATATCTGAGGAAGTAAGAACAGGAATTCGCTGTAGAACAACAGCTGTATGTACTAAAAGTTAACTCACAAGTTCTTTACAGGGGTGTTGAGGTCATGTGATCCACCGTCATAGCGTTTGTCGGTGGTGGGTAAAGGAGCAGACGGATCCTTCAGGCGCTGCAGCCAGCTTTCCTCCACTTTCAGCAACATGCCAGCTATGGGCTCTGACGCAGCGATGTCTGGCAACAGGACACGAGAAAGCAAACTGGAATCACAATTGCATTTGGGATTCAAAAGCTTGTGAAAAGAAAATTGAATTTGTTGTCTTAATTTGGAAGTGTTTTGAACCCTGTCAGCTACTGTACTTGTCAGATCAGCATCACCATGATCAGATCTGTTGTCTAAATGCACAATATTTTCATCTAAAAGGTACAAAAAGACATGTATAAATCACACTGGAATTCAATCAACAGGAATTCAGTGTAACACATGTGCACACCACAGGTTGTGCTGCTTCCAAACCTAAGGATTATTAAATTTGAAAAATACATAAGCAAAATGGACAAATAAAACCTGTGTTGGACATTTTGTATGCTATCTGATGCTGTTTCGACAGATGAAATTGTCAGACTGACACAGATTTTTTTTACCCTTCAGAGTTACAAATATGACCAAAAAAAAAAAAATTTGAATTTTTTTAATTAGTTCTTTAATTAGGGATTTTTGTACATTGTTGTAATTTACTTTAATTATTGGCACTTATTCTTTCATTATTGGAGTTTATTTTGTTTAGTGGTTTGATTCCTGGGAATGCACTAACATAAATAGCTGTTATTATTACTAATGTGTGATTTTTCGGTGTATGTCGCCAGATCTTCCCAAACAATTTAAGAAATGAGACTTATATGCTTTTCCAAGACTTAAACTCTTATCCAAATCACAGTTTTATGGAAAAACTCAAGATATAATTTATCTCCAGAGAACCTAATATCAGCCGTGGTGCAGCACTCAGGCTATGCCCTCTTGTTTAATATGTTTCAGCATGAGTTTAGAATCTTAAGTTTATGTCTGAGAGCTTTTAAACCTGTTGTAATTCTCTCTGTCTTTGCAGTTTCATTCCTCCTGTCTCTCACCTTTATCAACCCCTTTGGCAAAAGTCATATGGATGAGTCTGTACTGAGAGAGAATTTGAGCCCAACTGCCGATCAGTCCGTCTCTGCTTAATATAAGAGGGAGTTAAGATTCCCCCCTGTCTGTAATGAGGTCTAAGAGGCCACACGGGAGCAGAATGGCTTCATTCTGTCTTTTATTTCTGCGTGAGTGACAACCCCGCAGACTTTCATCTCTTGCTCTGACCTTCTTTCATCAAGTGCCTAGAAGTGGGGAGAGGAGTCAAAAGCAAAAAAAAAAAAAAAAAAAGAAAAGAAAAAAGAAGGGGATTGTCTCAGTCTACATGCTCCGGTGAGCTTTTGATTAAAGCTGGATCAAGGCACTCACATGAAGTGATGGGAGAACCCAATCCTGGCCTTCAGTCCAAAACACACTGCTATTAATAAAGTAAATGCTTAAATACCGGCCTACGCTTTTATTGATATTAGCCTGCATTGGGAACAAAGTCTTTATTATACCATTTACCACCATATCTCTAAGGTCGTTGTGCACAAACTAACCAAACTTACTTGATCTACACACACCTAATTTTGACGCAGCCTCCAAATAACTCCAAGGTACCATATGACCTTACTGTTGAAGTCACATGGTCATCCAGTGTAGCCATTTTTAGCAATAAAGTTATGAATAATCAGGGGAGTCACTGGCTGAGGATTTTGTCCTTGTTTTTAACCTTGATTCTGTGAATGTTATTTAGCATATACCTATGTAAATGTTATGTCTTTGTTTTTATGGTTGGCCAGGGGGTCTCTGCAATGAATTGCCCTTTAAGGGACTAATAAAGTATTCTGATTCTGATTCTGATTCTGAGTGATTGTGTTGAGTTACAGCTAATGTGTGCTGGCAAGTCCAGGGCCCAGTGTGCTTTCAGAACATTTTATTACAAATATCAGTGTTTATCAGTTTTATGGCTTCCTTTGCACTTAAAAGTGTGAACGTATCATCTAAGAAGTCTGTGCTCCAATACTTCCATTGAGTGAACTCTCAGAATCGTTTAATATGTATTGATGCCTTTATGGTGTCAAATCTTGCACATAATCACGTTCTCGCTGGGGAGGCTGAGATTTCATTGTCAGTGTAAACAACCGTTTGCGGCAACTTGTTTGCAACATTGCGTCATTATGAAGGTGAGTTTAACCAAAATATGTATTTAGGTGTTTAACTAAGATAATCATGAGTCTTTAATGTGAGTTTTATAAATAAATAAACAAATAAAGCAAGCATGTTGCTGTTCGGGTTGTGTGTCGGGAATCAGTTCTTTTCGGATACCCGAAAAGAACTGATTCCCTTATCAGTCCTTCAGAGTGGCCGTTGTTTTTAGGGGTGTTTTTCAGGAAAATGATCATTTCTCTACATTGATTACAGACCCTGCAGTGGGTCTGTATAATCAACCGTTTCCACAGCGCGGCTTTGCTTTGAACCTTGAATCAGCGAAGCAGTGCTTCGATCTTCTGCTTCATTGGTTCTTTGTTTTATTTCACTTTTTCAATTTTTCCCTGCTAAAACCCTAAAGAGCATATGTCTGTGCATAATATTTACCTTTTTATGTTAAGCAGACCTGTTATGGTCTTCTGAAACAGTTGATAGATGTATTTTATAACTTAAAAACAGGGCAGATGCTAACGTGTTAGCATGTCTATGGCATTTTCAATGTTAACATTAGCATTAAGCTGTGCCATTATCAAGCCTGCCTCCCTCCCCAGCGCACAAAGGATTCTGGGATACTCTAAAGCTGTGAATATCAGCACCATTAGCATTGTTTAGCAGGCATAAGGAGCTTGGTGAGGTTACATCTCCATTAGTGAGATTATTGGGCTGTAATTTTTCATACCTGCAACCCAAGCCACCTGTTATTAAAAAAAAAGAAAAACACAGACAAAAATGTGCTAATAAAACAATAGAATCAAGGTCGTCCTGTTAGCATTAGCTTGTTTGGTAACTCCAAGATGGGACCGTGTTTGGGCTTCGTTCATCCAGCCCCATTTGAGCTTCAAACAAGCTCTTCAGAAGACCTGAGTGAGTGATATCACGTTGGGTTTCTCCAACATATCTACAGTCTGTGGTTAGATGGTTTCAAATTTGACATTTTAGATGGCAAATGATAATTAAAATAGTGAAGAGTCACCGCTCATCTGTTATGGCAAATTCAGATGGCAAATGATAAAAATTTCAAGTCTTTTTTTGATCTGTTGGTGCGACCACAAGTTACAGGGCTTTTGTTTGTATGCAGACACCCTCAGATGCTCTCGTAGCTTCCAGAATTGAAGAAAAAGCACTTGCTGATAGATAATGGCATTACTTCATTTCCATTGGATAAATCACATCAGCCCCTTGTGATTATTGCTAATAGCCAAATTTAATCAGTGCATCTGTGTTTGTGTGTGAGCATGAGTTTGGTGTTCATTAATGAAATTTTCTCTTGCAGTTGCACACAGATGTGCACAGATAGTCTCATAGCCGTGTGTGTGTGTGTGTGTGTGCATCCCATTAACGACGGGCTTAATAATGCTTTTGGAAAAGTTCGGCGTGATAGGCACTGCTTTTATGCTTCATTACCTCTCGCTTGCTAAAATTTCACCATTTGTATGCGTGTGTTTGTGTACACAGTGAGCTTGGAACGGCTAAGTGTGTTACCTGAGGGCTTGTCGTGGTTGCAGTTCAACAGAGTCGGGTTGGAACCTCGCCTCAGGAGCTGACTAACGATGCTTGTCTGTAGAAAGAGATGGGAGAAATGCCCACATCCATTCCCATTAGATCTGAAAAAATTCCAACTGGGTCACTCTTAAACTCTTAACTGCTTCAAACCATTAAACCAAGAACAGGAAAACAGTTAAACAACGGGTTTTTTGAAACGCTTGTAGGAAATGCAAATAAATGAGATGTGAAATGTCCCTGATGTTAAGCTCAAAGCAGATGGTCCACACGGGGCGTGTGACAGATGACAGGTCGGTACGACTGTTACCACTGACTGAGGAGCTCCTTTAACTACCCTCCATCACATCTCAGTGGAAGAAGCACAAAGGCGCCTCTCCTCATTACTATACACAGTGACAGGTGGCAGCCTCAGTATTTTTTGGCTAAACACACCTTCTATGTACTCTCTATGTCTGAATTTTGGCTTCTTCTCTGTTTTTCCTCTCATTACTCCTTTGTCTTCTGCTGTCTCCTTCAACTCCTGCATACTCACCTGTCTCAGTATCCCAAAGGGAGTAGCCGCCGTGCCATCAATTCCAAGAATTGTGAGGCACCGTGTGATCTGTGAACACTGGTGTGAGAGCTGAAGTCTGATCAAGGACAAGGAAAGTCCACAATTCTTGGTGATATTTCTTGGTGAGAAGAGACGGGAAAATCAATGTCGAGACATTCACTGTCAATGTCTTTGGGATGAAAAGACCTTTGGAAGAGTTCATGGAGTCAGGAGGTTGCAGGTCAGAGGTTGCCAGAAGGCTTTTCAGTTGAACCAAGTCTTTAGACTTGTGGTGCTTCCTGTCCATATAGAGTTTGTTTCTGGATTCCAGTGTCTTTTTTTCAATGGGTCTAAGTGAGAGAACGCAACCACATGCAGCCGCCTACAAACAAACAAAAAAAACAACCACCCTCCCCCCGCCCCAAAACGACATAAAAAAACAACAGCTTGCATTTTTTTGTACAACCGCTCCAAGCTCTTTGAAGTTGAACATCTTTGATCTTTTCAGAAAGATGCTGTTACCTAACTGCAGCACCTTTCAGGCGTCCGGGATGAGAGTTTTATTTTTGCTGTTTCTGGCACAGTTAACTGATTTGTCACTCAAAATCTATCACAACAGAGACAAACAAACAAACAAAAAACTCATCTGTGATAGCAGATTGGATAGATGCCATGTTACTGCTGAGGGTGAGTACTTTTTTTAAATCACGTACATTAGTCATTTGCTGTTTAATGTTGTCATAGAAACAAATCCCACATGCAGGATTTTGTTCCCCACTGAAAATGCTGAAACCGCTGGGATGAACCATGTGTAGGCACTCTCTCAATGCTTTTTCACCAGACATGGGAGGGGTGCTTAATTGACATGGGGCCTTATTGAAAGTTTGTGAAATGTGGATGCTAATGAGTGACCTAAAGCAAACACTACATGTTTTTGGTACTGGGTCTCTTCAGAGGATTTTTGGGTAAGGCTGGAATGACTGTGTCAAATGAGCAGCTATCATCAACTATCGTCTTATGTATTTTTGGATGCTAAGGGCATGAGCACTTTTAGCAGCTATCGATAGCTTCATGACTTCAGGCCCAGTTAATTTATGATTACTAAGGAAATAAGTGGGTCAGAATTTTTAATGCTCACACCAAAGCAAACTGTTATGAGAACCATTCCCCACAATATGATTTAATAAACACCCAAATAAAGGTGCGCTTGTTAGCTTAGCTTGGCACAGGACTTGAAGATAGGGGCATGTTCAGTTGCCTCTTTATCGTGACACAGGCAGAGTAAGCGCTGCCAACATGGCAACACCCAGAACAGCAATGTTTGGGCTTCTGAATGAATCTTCTGGGTTCCCATAGAAAACATATGGACGACATCATGGAGGGTTTGTTGAGTATATTCAGTCTATGATACTATTTTAAATTTTTTATTTTTCAATTTATTTTCATTTATATAGCACCAAATCACAACAAGGTTGCCTCAAGGCGCTTCACACAAGTAAGGTCTAACCTTACCAACCCCCAGTGCAACAGTGGTAAAGAAAAACTCCCTCTGAGGAAGAAACCTCAAGCAGACCAGACTCAAAGGGGTGACCCTCTGCTTGGGCAATGCTACAGACACAAGTTACAAAATAATTCACAAAATGAACATACTAACGCTATGAGCTTTAGACAGTGCGCAATAGATTGTTGTTGTAGACATGGTGGTACAGTCAACAAATCAGTGATCCTCTACTGACCTTTCCCAAGAATAAACAAACAATACAAATGTTAGCGCCCATCGCTGTGATCTGGGAGCTATAGAAATGGGTTTTATTCATACATGCTTCCATGTGTGCACCCATCCAGACTAGAGGTTCATCTAGATCAGTGATTTTCAACCTTTTTTGAGCTGCGGCACACCACCAACCAAAATAATATTATAATTCTATTACCTCTGGTTTTGCGCAAAATACAGAAAACACCGCATTTCGAAAATCCTCAAGCATTTTGTGCTCTGATCTCAAGTGTTGTTTTTAGACGTGTCGACACTTTTATTCACAATAATCTGCCACTCTAATATTCACGGAGTGCAGAGGCTGCCTTCAGAGAACCCAGTTGTGAGTGAGAAGGCCCAAATCTGACCACGGTGACATCAACGGAGGTCAGGCCGCCTTCCCCGCACACCTCCACAGCCAACGCAGTTTCTCCTTCCCCAGAGGAGCCATGCTCCGTGAGCAGCTGAGATTCACGCTGTAGTCAGCAACCCGTAACAACGCTATGTGCGCAAGTATGTCTATTAAACTATAGTACAGCGCTTTGCTGCCATCTACTGGAATAAAAGAGCATTACATTATCTGCCACGCTATTACAGCACATACACCCGATAATGGTGATATTTGATAATTGACCACGGCAGCCCTGACAATCGATCACGGCATCCTAGGGTGCCACGGCACCCCGGTTGAGAATCACTGATCTAGATGATTGGTGGCCAGAACCCAAGGATGTTGTTGGTCATGGTCATATTTGTTGCTGATTCTGCATATTACTACGATATTTTTAGATAAGACTAGACCAAGACAAGACCTAAGTATTACTATTGACAGAAATGTACTTCCTGTACATCTGTCAGTCTGTGTGACTGCAGCCTTTACTTGACACCAAATCAGTGATCCATGATATTGACAATAGTTCACCTCACAACCCTCTCGCCTGAGTTCCGATAGCACCGACCTTGATCTACTTTTTCTACGACAAATCAGGAATATTCCAATGTCAGTGAGTGCCTGAATATCTGTGCATCGACTCTACACGACCAATTTAGCCAGAGCTCCTGCTCCTTCAGGACAGACCTCGTGCTATTACAGAGTTTCAGCTCTAACAGCGCTCAGAGAAGCATGTAGCCAAATAACTGTGTACAGTAGAGAAGAATGACTCAGCCCCATCAGCAGACCGGCTTTGACTTACAACAGCAGCTGTTGAGCTGTTCTGCAGTACTTCCACTAGCCACAAACAGTGTCAGCTGTACTCGTACGCTATAAATACTAACAACACTTCAGCTGCACAAACCACAAACTGCAAACCCTCCAGTGGGTCAAATGTAACCGAGAGACAGATATTTCTAGCTCCGGTGGGATTTGAACAACAAACGTTTCATTCTTGAGCGCAACATACGGTCAACCGAGGAAGAATTATCCCTAGCCAAGTGAGTAGGACATCTTTTAAATCTGGACTTCACCTTGTTACATAATCGCCTCATGATTTTTGACTTCATCCTGAAGTCACAGGTACATTTCAGCAATAAGGACCTTCACCTATGACTATTTGGTCAGCTGCCGACAACCGTGAGATAGATGTTTGTGGTCATGGTGGGGTTTGAACACAAAACATCCCACTACCAGATCAGCCAAAGGAGATTTTCCCCTAGCTAGTCCAGGAGGAACATCTTTTCAATCTGGACTTCACTTTGTTACACAAAGTCCGCAAGAGATCCACACAAAGGTCGACAAACACATCAGTACCGCAACATCTAGAAAACATTTAAGCTATACTGTGATGAAAATAGACTATCTCACTCAGTATATCAATCTTCCCCTTAAATAACTTGTAACAAGATGCAAAGTTAATCTTGATTTTGACATTACAAGTGTGGAAATCAAAATCAAAATGTGAAATCATCCCAGCACCTTGTAGTTAAAGACGATCTCTAGAAAGAAATTCAATACTACCCTACTGAAATGTGTCTTGCAAGACAAACAGCACTTAAGAGGCTATAACTATGAAGCAGGAGAACTCTGAGAAAACGAAGCTTAATTAGCTCCTGTAATAGGGTCAGACATCGTCTTAAGGTGGGTCTTAGTTGCATATAATAATAATAATGATAATAATACATTTTATTTGTAATGCACTTTACATTCATGGAATCTCAAAGTGCTACAGAGCAGAGACTAAAAACAAACAATGTACAGGGTCAAAAACAATAACATATATTCATAAAACATAACCAGACAGATAAAATCAAACATTTTAAACATTTTAACATTTTTAACATTTTAAAAGGCCCTTTTAAATAAAAATGTCTTGAGGCCTTTTTAAATGCCCCCACACTCTGTGGGGCCCTCAGGGTCTCTGGAAGGGCATTCCGGAGCTGTGGGGCGACTACCTGGAAGGCCCTGTCTCCCATGGTGGAGAGCTTGGATCTGGGCTGGTGCGGTAGGTGGACGTGGTGGAGTGGAGGGTTCTTGGGGCGGTGTGTGGCGTGAGGAGTTCACTAAGGTAGGCAAGGGCAGTTCCATGTATGCATTGGTGTGTAAGCAGACAGAGTTTGTACTGAATTCTTTGTTGAATGGGCAGCCAATGAAGGGATCTGAGGACTGGAGTGATGTGGTCATATTTGCGCCTCCTCGTCAGGACCCGGGCAGCACAGTTCTGAATGTGCTGCAGCTTTTGTAGACTTTTGCTGGGGATCCCGACGAGGAGGGCGTTGCAGTAGTCCAATCTGGAGGAGACAAAGGCATGGACCAAACTTCTCTGCGTCGGATTGGGAGAGGGAGGGGCGGAGTTTTGCGATATTTTTAAGGTGGAGGAAAGAGACCTTGCAGAGGTGACGGATGTGAGAGTCGAATGTGAGATGTGAATCAAATCTGACACCAAGGTTGTAACGGATGAGGACAGGGAAATGTTATGGTCAAAGATCGAGATACTGATTAGGTTTGAGAAGGACTGGGTTTGGTGAGGGGTACCAATAAGGATGGCTTCTGTTTTGCTACTGTTCAGTTGAAGAAAGTTGTCAGCCATCCATGCCCCTATCTCCTCCAGGCAACAGTGAAGTGCAGATGGCAGAACTGTGGTGGGAGTGGGGTCCATTTTTATATACAGCTGTGTGTCGTCTGCGTAACAATGAAAAGAAACCTTGTGTTTATTGATTATCTGACCGAGTGGGAGCATGTAGATAGTGAAAAGGGTCGGCCCGAGGATATCCCTGTGAAACCCAAATCTAATTCTGAAAGGGGTCTTTTGGGTGAACCTACCAGCTTGTGTTACAACAGCCAACCGGTGTTTTCAGGCAACAGCCTCATGTCAGCAAAATGTCTTCTCAGTGGCACGAGTGTTGACTTGGCAGGAAACATATACATGTCTGCGGTACATCCATCACGCCCCGTGTTACTGACGCGTGAGGGTGGAAGGCAGCGGGTCTTACACATGCTGAATGGATGTGAGTAGTTGGTATGCAGGGAGCAAAGTGCAGTGCAGAGATGATTTACAACAGCAAGGGAGACCCAATCGATTGTCCAATCTCAAACTCTGCCACTCTCAAGACATTTAGAGTTATAAGACCTGAGGGCAGAAGACCACCAGGCAGCAGTCCTACAAATGGAGGGCAACAGCCATGAACGGAAGAACTGGGACAGTGGCAGTGTATGTTTTATTTATGTATGTATAACCCAAAAATCAGAAAACGTTCAGACGACATGGGAAAAGGGCGAGCTGAAAGACAAACAACATAAAAGAGATTGAGGGGAACTGTGCTGTATCTGTGCTAACGTCTCTCTCTAATCTTCTATGTCTGTTCATCTTTCCTCTTTAGACAATCCACATTTCCATCTGTCTCCACCTGCAATTACAGCTGCTGAATGTTAGCAGGTCAAGTTAACGGGTGGCCATTAATCAACTTCATTAAGATTTATTATGTGATAAAACTGTTTCCGACGTGTAGCATGTCAAAAAGGAGTTCTTTGCTAATGTGGCAATAATCTCTTCATCTTTAGGATAAAGAAAAATACTTGACTGCAAATGTGCTGACTGTATTTCTAGTTTTCCAGTTTCACAGTGAAGAAGCCTAATTCTAATGAACACAGAGATATTCTGGCGTGTGGAACAATATACTCGGTGGCCGATATCAATCAATCAATCAATCAATCAATTTTATTTATATAGCGCCAAATCACAACAAACAGTTGCCCCAAGGCGCTTTATATTGTAAGGCAAGGCCATACAATAATTACGTAAAAACCCCAATGGTCAAAACGACCCCCTGTGAGCAAGCACTTGGCGACAGTGGGAAGGAAAAACTCCCTTTTAACAGGAAGAAACCTCCAGCAGAACCAGGCTCAGGGAGGGGCAGTCTTCTGCTGGGACTGGTTGGGGCTGAGGGAGAGAACCAGGAAAAAGACATGCTGTGGAGGGGATATGAGCCAAAACACTTACAACCTAGAGCACTGCCCTCGTAGAGCACAAACCTCCGCCAACACTAGTTTTCAATTCCACAAATTTTTACCTTGGAAAACGTTTTCAAGGTCAAAGTCCTGTTAGAAGTGGTTTTTCATAAGCTAAAATATAATAAAAAATATAGATCAAAAGGGCTTTTCGATGTTAAAATCAAATATCCGCAATATGGATCAAATGGGGATCAAGCTTAGTCTCTTCATTGAGAGTGCCAATTTTAACCTCAGTGTCACAAATGAGAGTGATTGAGGCGCTTTCAATTGAGATATAATGCAAAATGTACATCAAATGGGCTTTTCATTATTAAATTCAAATGTCCCGAAAATCCACAATCCGGATCAGAGCCAGATCAAACTTCATTAGGTGACAGTGAGTGCCAGTTTGCACTTCACTTTCAAATATGAGAGTGATTGGGGCACGTTTGATTAAGATATAATGTAAAATGTACATCAAATGGCCTTTTCAATATTAAATTCAAATGTCCCGAAAATCCACAATCCGGATCAGATCCAGATCAAACTTCATCAGGTGACAGTGAGTGCCAGTTTGCACTTCACTTTCAAATATAAGAGTGATTGGGGCACGTTTGATTAAGATATAATGTAAAATATACACTAAATGGGGTTTTCAATGTTAAACTTAAATGACCACAAAATCTGTTATCTGGATCAGATCTGGATCAAACTTTCTCAGTCAGTAAAAGGATTCCATTGTACATAATGCTGTCAAATGTGAAAGATATTTGATCTTTTTTGACAGAGTTATGAATTTTTGAAAATTCACTCAATGTTACAGGATAGAGATTTTTCCAATATTTTTCCTGACTTTTACCTTTGACGCATAACCTTGAAAATTGAATCAGTTTTTGCCTATCAGGATATGAATCCTCTGTAAAAATTGCATGACGACATATGAAAAATTGTGGGTTCCAGGCTGTTCACAAACAAGCAAAAACAAACAGGAGCAAAAACATAACTACGTTGGCGGAGGTAATTACGACACACTAGCAAATTCAGAAAAACTTGCAAAAAAATAAAAATCTCTACTTGCATCAGTTCAACAACAGGTAGTTTTTTTTTACTCTGTTTACTCACTTACAAGCTTGCTACATTTTTGCATTTTATTATGTTAACTGCAAAGCATCGAACAGTAGACGTCAGTTAAAGCCTTCTGGGCAGTGTTGTGTTGTGGCTATTTGCAGTGTGTCTGCATTTTTGGGTGCACTGTGTGAAAATTTGTAGCAGACGTGTTATCAAATTAAATTCTGACCTCCAGTTTGCAAGACGTGTAAGTCCGTGTACTTGAATTGACGTAGGCATTTTTAATACGTCTGAGTGTTTTCTGTATTTGCTAAGTGTTGTGGCATCTCTCTGCCACCACACTTTAAGGCGTGAACCCAAGAAGTCAAAAGTGATTCTAACCACCTAATGAATAATTTCTCTGTGTCTGCAGCCAAGCGCACAGCCCCAGAAATGTAATTACACATGTGGCTGTGTCAGCAAGATCTGAGCGCGATTGCCTCTCTTCCTCCTCATAGCCTGGACTCCATCTGTCCACATCCCAGCCGCCGTCCCATCTGGAAATCAATCTCCTTTTCCTCCATTAAACTGCTAATCTGAAATGGTGTAATAAAGGCATAGGCACTGCTGTCGGGTGCCAGCATTCTGACTGGTTCAGATCAATAAGCCAAAAACGAGGAGTTTATCAGAGTGTGTGCACGCTAACTGGCGGCAGATTCCTCAGAGCAACAATCCTTTCATCGATAATTTCCTCATTATTTCAACAACCCTTCAATAATGAGATCAGCCATAGCCAGAGTTGTAATTATAAGGTCGCTTATTAACGTTAACATTCTGACATTTTGACATCTTACCTGCCCGTATTTAGCAGCCAGGTGGAGAGGGGTCCAGAGGTTGTTGTCAGCAGGGTGAGGGTTTGATCCATTCTCCAGCAGCAGGGATGCGACCTCTCTGTAACCGCCGGCACAGGCTATGTGGAGCTATGGACAGACACAGCAGATACCTCAAACCTCAGTTGTGTTGGGTGGAAACGGAGTTAAAGAAGTAACCCCGTGTATGACTTACCAGCGTGACGCCGTCATCATTGGGTTGGTCGAGGTTTCCTCCGGATGCGATGAGCTGTCGAACATCAGTCAGCATGTTGCTGGATCTTTGAGCCTTCATGGCGTGCAGTGATGACAAGTCCACACCTGCAAAGGTACACATGCTATGTTATCTGTGTGCATGCACGCTGGCTGCCACGCCCACATGCAATGGCAATAAGTCTCGTTTAATGTTCTTTTGAAAAGCTTTTGCAAAACAAAATGTTTAACCCTTAAATTTCACACCAGGAGCAGTGACCTTGACAGCCACTGGACCGCTGCTTTGGAAGAGACAGAAACTGACAAATAAGTAAATTTCAAGGGATGTGTAATGTCAACCACATATCATACATGGGATGATAATGTTATTCCCTGCAATAATCCCAGACATGTCCAGCAGGTGGTTATTTGGTCCATTACACAAGCAAAACAAACTTGCTTTTTGCATAGATCTGCTCCATCAAAGTTAACCAACATTCATTCATTCATTTTCCATACTCACTCCAATCAAGGGTCATAGGGGTTTAACCAACATTTAATTAGTTTATCCGCATTATATGCCCTTTTAATTTGGAGATATAGAATACCAGCATTTATTATTTTTTGATTCATTGTGTTAACAAGTCAGAGAAAATGGACTCATTTACAGTATCGCTTTAGTTACTCACTGCATTTTACAGGGTACATGTAAAAGCTTTTCCAAAGCCTAACCGTCTGGTACGCTGCTGCCACTACTAAGGACAGGAGCAGATTGCAGCACTGCAGCATATCATCCAAGCAGCAGAGAAGGTGATCGACTGCAATCTGCCATCCCTACATGACCTGTACACCTCTAGGGCCCTGAGGCGAGCAAGAAAAATAGTGGCCGATCCCTCTCACCCAGCACACAAATTTTTTGTTACCCTCCCCTCTGGGAGATGGCTGAGGTCCTTCAGGACCATTTGACTCCTCTACTTCTTACAGAAGTATTTTCCCCCTTTTTTATTGTTGTGTACCAATGACACCAGATCAAATTCCTTGTATGTGAGAACTTACTCGGCAATAAATTTGATTCTGATTACAGTGGTGGATCTAGAGGGGGATTGACCAATTAGCACCCCCCAACCCCACCCACCCCCTTGAGCCACCAGCCAAAGGTGTGATAAAATATGGGAAAGGCTGGATAATGAAACAAAGGCTGGCTGATGAACGTTGCTGGAGGCAGAATTAGTTACTGCAGTACACGGCTCAGCTCATTTAACTGAAATCACTGTCCTCAGAAGATTTACAGTGTTTAAGATAAAATTTGTGTATTAAAACAGATGACTAGAGAGTCAGGATTTGGCTTCCCAGAGTGCAAGGACGAAGGCTATAGATTATTGCGGGGGGTGGATTCCCTGGACGCCCCTCGTCAGGGCGTGTCTACAGCACAATCAACCATGTCACAACCCCCCTTCACCTGAAGATAAATCCGCCCCTGCTTTTCACTGCTGGCATGTTTTCCTGAGAGTTCCGCATTGCAAAAACACATCATGATGCCAAACGCTGCCTGATGATGTCAATCTCTGAATCTAGCAACAAGAAAAACAGCTGCACTGATGTTGAAAACATTTTTCCATTCAGAAAATTGATCAGGAATCAATGAAGATTCTGAGAAGCAGAATCGATAATGGCACTGATATCGATAAAATCATCATCATTCCCACCCCTAATCTGGAGTTGCATCAGGGTGAGGATTTGGTGCAAAAAAATTATGCCAAATCAACATGTGGACTGATATGGGATCTGCTGTGGCATTCCAGAGTAAAAGCTGAGAACTACCCACAAATCTGCAGGTAACAGATGGGCCTTTTAAATGAATAAGCAGCACAGGATCCAAACCTTCGCTGTCCTTTGAGAGGGAGGAGTGTGCGATTATGACAGATTCTGGTTGCACTCACCGTTACACCCGAAGATTGATGCCTCACTAAAACCCAAACCTGCTCAGTCAAGTGCATAACAAGAGCAAGCTTGATATTGATGACACAGATTAAATTTTGAAGTCTTTGAACAGCCATACAAAGTCCGCATCCGGAATCTGAATGATTGTTTCAATCGACACAGTCGCTGAATCTACGAGAGCAGGTGAAGATCAATGTTCTGCTCCACACTCACTCACTCACTCACTCACACACAGTGGACGCTTGATTGTTGTAATGGTGTGTATTGATTACAGATCAATCTAAATTTCACTATGGTAAGATGTAGGGCAACTAATGGAACATTACCAAATAGGCTGGATGGACTTTCTGGATCAATAAGTTTGTATTAGCAAACAAATGATAGCCTCGGGATTTTTAGATATTCCAGATAAGCTTGTAGGAACAAAGCAGAAAGGAATTCTCGTTCTCTATGGTGCTGATCCCTCTAGGAAATCATGAATGATATGAACTAGAAGTGGTGCATTTATAGATGTTAGACAATAGAGCATTACAATAACAAAAAAAAAAAAAAAAAATCAGGATACCTACAGTGGTTAAAAAAATTCTAATGATGCGGAGACATTGAGATTCTGAGATATCAAGCATGCTGCTATGTTGCTATAGCAATGCAGAGGAAGAGCATATTTTGTGGTAGTAAGTCAAATACAAAGGAGATTTCAGGAAGAGATCATAACCTCAGTGCAAGAAAGAAGCAACATCTGAGTTACAAGACTTGTCGCTGGAGGCTTGACTTCATTACGGCACCATCAGCTGGCTCATGAAATTCCAGCGATAGAATGATTGAAGATTTGTCATTGCTTACTTTTAACAAAGACTTCATGCCACTTGAAGTGATATTTGTCTCTTTGTAGGACTACCAGTAAAGTAATGGATCCATTTTATGATTATTATAAGAGTAAATATAACGCAAAGCTAAAATACCCTTGCCAGTATGAGTATAAAAACAGGAAAGGGAATGTGACCTTTTGACCTCTTAAAATAGGTCAAGGTTAGCCATCGTTGAACTTGTCCAAAGTCTGTGTCCCAAGAATGTTCCCTGTGAATTTGAAGACCCTGGCAGTAATAGGACTGGAGTTATGCTGAGCACAGACAGACGGATGGACAGACGGACGAAAGGCCTTCACAATACCTGATGGCTATATTTTGCAGAGGTGGGTAAGTTACTGTCAAGTCATTCTCAAGTCATCAATCTGCAAGTCCCAAATCAAGTCTCAAGTTAGTTGTCAAAGACTTGGTGGTCATTATGACTAGAGACTTGACTTGCTGCTTCATGACTTGAGAGTGACTTGATGGTGACTTACTCCCACCTCTGATGTTTTGGCCTCGGGTAAAAACCCAAACAGATTTTGGCCCAGACCCATACGTGGAAGAAGGATTTAGTTCTCAGACTGTTTAACACTGGAAGTCTGGACTTTTTTTAAAAAAAATCAGCAAATCAACTTGTTAAACACTAGAACATGTGCATGTTGTAGAGATTGCACAGTAATGCAGTGGGTGCTGTTGCTTCACAATAAGTGACATCTTTCCGTCACAATATTTCATGCAAATATTCTCATTGGTAATTGGGAGAGATCTCCGATTTCTTTTGAAGATATCCTCATCAGGAGAACCATTCTTGTTGGCAGTTTCCTCGCTTGCGAGGATAGTGGGAAGGCCTTTTTTTTTTTTTTTTTCTACAAGCCCTCTGGTGGCTGAAAAGTCCAATGCGGGATGCACAAGACCTGTTACACTTGGGGCAAATGAACACTTGAGTAGGCTGGGCTTGTGCTGCTGCCCGCTCTTTCTGTCTTTGACGCTTCTGGCGTGAGGCCTCACTTCTTTCTGCCTCAAACTTCTGAAGAGCCATTCCCAGTGTAGACTATCAACAAAGACCTGCTTTGCTAGCGTACCTCTGGCTGCAGCCTCAGAGCTGCTGGTGGAAGAGCGCAAAATGCTTTTTAGGATCCGAGGTGTATTTCCATAACCTTGAACTGGTTTTGAATCCTTGTTAAGAAAAGTGTTTTCTGGTAGTGCAGTGGTTCACACTCTTGCATTACAGCACGAAGGTTGTGGGTTCAGTTCCACCAATGCCCAAGCTGCTTTCTGTGTAAAGTGTTTTATGTTCTTGCTGTGTCTGTGTGTGTGGGCTTCCATCTTGCACTCCGGTGTTTCTCTGCTGATGACTAAGGCAGTGTCTCTGGACATGGAGTTGGTCTCCAGGTACCAGACTGTGGATAACAACGGCTCCGAGTAACCGGATTGTGTCCAACTTCTAATAAGGATGGGTTAAATGCACAAGTCAAATTTCACTGTATGTAGACTACATCTTAAATATGAGGGCCGACTGAGATGTTTTGAGCCGGACCCAGAAAAAGTAGGGCGTGGTTTTCCAACTTTTGCATTCTGAGAAACCAAGATTTCTTAACATTGTACTCAGTGAGTCAAAACTTCACACTTCTTGAGAAATATTGGTTTCTCAGGATTGGAAAACACACCCTACCTTTTCTGGGTCAGGCTTAAAACTTCTCAATCACCCTTTGTAAATACGCTCTTCTTCATTCTTCTTCTTCTTGGTTTCTCTTCTTCTTGGTTGTTATTATTCCCCTTTATTATTCATCCTCTTCATCTACCTTTCTTCTTCTTCTTCTTCTTCCTTTACTTGTTATGATGCCATTAAGGGTCACATTTCAACCCCGGTTACAGTCTAGATTCAAACAACAGTCCATTTGGGGTTTTGAATCCATTTATTACGGTCAGAATACTCTGAGTGGAACAGGTGTCCAGAGTGGACTTTGCATGTCCTCTATTATAGTATTCTTCATGTCTACATTGGGGCCCTAGCATGCCCGCCACGTGTGACTGTTACTGATGAAGTTGACCCAGTGGTCTGTCTGTGCATGTGCACTTGGAAAGCTTCCAGCTCCTCCAACCCTCTCCAGCAGGAACACAAAATGAACGTTTGACGTGTCACTTGTGGTTGACAGAGGTCGCCGCTCTGAGTGCTGTTCCACACTATGCCCATTTCTGTTCAGCTGTCTCTTCTTCTGTCACTCTGTCATCCTCCCTCCATCTCTCTTGCCTTGCTCTCCCCAAACATTATCTCTCTCCGACTCTCTCTTTTCTCCGTGGGAGTGAAACACCAGTTTCCAAAAGGTGTACTTCACCTTCTTCAGACACACAAATGCACAGACCATCAGGTTTAAGTGTATATTATTAGCTCTCACAGTAGTTGTAGTACCTCCTAAATGATGGCCTACAAAAGGACTTCAAATGAGCAACACACCTTTTGAGAAACATTAAAGCTGAACCTCGTTCAATCCACCAAAGTTATTCCAAACCAGACTACACTTTGAGCTATTTTGTTTACACACAGACATCTTGGAAATAACCTTCTTAACCCCTTAACGCCTGAATTTATATAGCTGTATATAAAAATTAATTACACTTTTGCACAAAAAATAAATAGTAATTTTGGTATTTTGGTAATAATTTATGTTATAATGTTATAATAATAATAATAATAATAATAATAATAATAATAATAATAATAATAATAATAATAATAATAATAATAATGGTATGTTGCAAATTTGCGACAACAGGCATACAGATCAATTTGGTAAGTTGCATATTTGAGTCAAATATTGTAGCATATATGCGACAATAGGCATTAAGGGGTTAAAGTAGTAGTACTGAGGCTTTGTCTTAGTCTAATTTTGTCATGAAGGTAGTATACTAGTAGCCATCTAGTTGCCATTTTTTGGACACATTAAAGATGTTATGTATAACGTGATCTTAAATTAATCTCTCTCTAATTCTGTTTAATGTTGGTTGTCTCATGAATTCAACGTATAACAAGAAGGAGCACTCAGACAGTGAAACACCCACATTAAAAATATCACAGATATTATATAGTAATTATAATATTTTAATAGTGTAATACAACTTATGTATTATATATTACAAATGATCAATATTAATTGGTAAATAGACTGCATTTATATAGCGCTTTTCCATTGGCATCAGACGCTCAATGCGCTTTACAAATAATGCCTCACATTCACCCCATTAACCATTTTTACCATCAATATTATATAAATAATAAAATTAATTATATTTAATATTATTTTATTATAATTATTAATTGTTAATTCAATTTAGTTTAATTCTTTTATAATAAATAATTTAGAATATAACACAATGCTAAAATACCCTTGGCCGTATGAGCATGTAATCAATGAAAGAGTGCGTAGAAGGCATGCGACCTTTTGACCTCTTAGAATAGGTCAAGGTTAGCTATTTTGAACTTGTCCAAAGTCTGTGTCCCAAGAATGCTCCCTGTGAATTTGAAGACCCTGGCAATAATAGGACTGGAGTTATGCTGAGCACAGACAGACGGAAGGACGGACACAAAGTCTTCTCAATACCCGATTGCCATATTTAGGCCTCGGGTAAAGATAGGAAACTACCACATGCAAATGAACCAGAAACATATACCCTCATGCATGCTACTGCATGAAGGTGTAAAAACATAAATACCCATACCACATATCTTAATCCATTCTAGCAGAGGTTTACCATTTTCCTCTAGATGTTTGCGGAGGATGTAGTTTGTCTCCGTCCCCTCACAGGCGTAGTCCAGAGGAATGTTCCCGTTGACGTCCTGGAGCAAAACGTTCACCCCGGCCTTCCAAACACACACCCAAAAAAAAAAAAAAAAAGGAAACAGTCATAGTGGCTTAATCCAAGGACATTTATCAGGTTTAAATCATTGATGAATTGGTTACAGTTATCAAGTCTTCCCAGCAAAACTGCAGACACATGAACAGAGAAAACAGTGAATTAAAGATGGAATTGAATTAAAACCATGAGGGTAGAGAACTGAAGACTAATTTGTTAGTTAACATTACCTGGATCATCGAGTGTGTACACATTTGAAAAGATTAATGTGTGTTTACTCATCACGGACTCTGCCATCGAAGTCTGCTGTAGTAGAATGAGATAACATGGACCCCCCCCCCCCCCCCCCCCCCCCCCCCCCACATTGCACCCACCGGGCTCCTTTAATGACTCTTATTTTTACGACAGCACATTGGTCACAGTGTGGTTCTGATTGATCGCTTCTTTATGCAGAGAACACGCTGCACCTAGCATTTGTAGAAATCGTGCAACACTTTACCAGCAGTGCGTGACAGTATACGAGCCGTGTTCACTCTCTAAGTATTAGAAAAATAACATACAAGTGGAAACTGTGAGCATCCAGCTATAAATTGCCTCCCATTGTTTGAGTATTACATGAAAACTGTGCTGGCTCAGTGATGGTAGCTGGACCATGTGAGATAACAAGGACCGGTGACTATAAGTGAGGATCGCTACTGAATATTTACTGCTAATAGAATTCTAATGACCCTGTTGCACTGTGGCAATAAGATTTATAGGCGAGTCCTTTAAGCAAATAGGTGAAAAGACAAAAGACTGATAAACACCTCTATCCAGCAACCTCATGACTGCATGACGTTTTTGCAGACATTGTTCAATTTCAAAGTCAGTGGACCTAATTCATGTTCTGTGGTGATTGTAAAAACCTGACGAAACACAAGAATTTTTTTTTTTCCGTAAATTGCAAACCACCACCTCAAATAATTTTAAATACATTGTTCTTCATGCTGTTGATGAATGAAGAATATTCTGTGTTCATAAATATGAAAAGTGATCACAAATTTTAAATTCTTATTATTATTATTATGCAAAAGTGATTCAATATATTCAGTTTCTTCTTCAACATACTGCTTATATAGTATTTAAAGAAGCAACATAATCCCATTGAACGCTGTTAATTTTGTAAACCATATGTTCCACCAATTCCACCAAAGCAACCACAAATTTTAGTGTTGCATTGTGCTCAAGTGTTATTTCTTCAGTTGATAAAAATGTTTTGCTGAAATGTAGTTGTAACTAGCGTAGAGCATCTGAAGTGTGACAGAAGAACGCTGTCAGTTCCAGTTATCAGAGAGGCTGCTGTGGTGAGGTTACATCGACTGTGTCGTCCAGGGGGAATTGTTTTCCTTCACATATGAGGGTTATTTAGGGCTGAAGAAGGGCAATTAATTAACTTTAGCAGCTATCAGCTGTTCCTTTGTGGCTCTTCACGAGAAACCTTATCATAATGAGAAGCATAGCTTGAACACCAAATGATGATGGATGAGTCATACGGATTATGCAGTTAATGCAGTCAAATACACACACCCCCACCGACTTATTTATAATCACACGGCCGGCTCAGTCTATCAGACCTTATCCACACGGATACAACATGTATGTTGCTTTCAAATAGTGTTGCATAAGCACGGCAATGTTTCAAGATTTATCTGCGTCCACAATAAAACACTAAAATCGACCAAAAAAAAAGCTGTATTACATATGCCAGGCCTGTAGGTGGCACTGTATGTTGTGTGAGTGCACACACATGCTTTTTTGTGCCATTTGCTGGACTTTCTACAGCTGGAAAACAACACAGCTATGAAAAAAAAAAAAAACAACCAGGGTTTTTTTTTTTTAAACCATTGCAGGAACTGAAAGAAAGTCACATGACTGTTGTCTAGTTCAGAAAACCCACTTAGTCCTCTTTTGACCGGATTACCAGTAAACTTTGGTTTACAGGGCGGTCCAAAAAAAAAAAAAAAAACGCCCTATTTTCTTTTTGATCTCATTTTTTACTCAGATGAGATATTTTGAAAATTCTTTCACCAAACATTAGCAGAATGACGGGAGATTATGTCCTTCAAATCTGATAGAAATTGAAACATTTTTGATGGTCTGTCCTTAATAGTTGATAATATGTTCTATCCAGGCTCCTCTTTGACGAATAACTGCAGCAACCCGAACGTTGAAATTTTCGATGACTCGTCCAATCATGTCAACATAAGAAGGGAAATCAGGCACATACCAGCTGACATGATTGGACAAGTCATCGACAATTAATTAATCCGATTGAGGTTTCAAATCCGGCAAAATCTCGCGAGATCTCAGAAAGGTAGCTTTTACTGTGATGTGATATATATATATATATATATATATATATATATATATATATATATATATATATATATATATATATGTGTGTGGGTGTGTGTGTGTGTGTGTGTGTGTGTGTGTGTGTGTGTGAGACAGAGAGAGAGAGCACAAAGGCGTGATAAAAGAACACAATTCGTCTCTGTCAGTCAGGAGTTCAGTCTGAGTATCTTCACTGAAGAAGTTAGGCCATGAAGCTCATTGACACCATTTCTTATAAAATAATTCTGTAGCATGAAGCTGATGTTTTACTGTTTGTTTAAGAGTCATGGATGCTAGCCAGTAGCATATGCAAATTTAGTTAAAAGGCCATTCTAAAAAATTTGACAGTGGAACCAAATGTACCAAATGTCACCCTGACAGAGTCCAGTTGACTCTGCAAAATTTACTATGATCACAACATTTTTGGCAATTAATTATGGTGCACCTTAGGACTCTATTCTCATACATCTGCTGTTTTATGTTTACATATAACATAAGTGGACAAATTACCCTCAAGCATGCAATAAATTTCCACTGCTGTGCTCATAATACACAGATACATAATGAGTGATTTCTCTTAATAGGAAGTCACGGGTCCGAATGGCTGCAGTGAAAAGTCCTGACAACTCAACAGATTTACTCCTACTGGTTATTTCCAATCATTGTATTTAGCCAGGTGTGACTGTGTTTGTCTGTCTATATGTGGCCCTGGGACAGGCTGGCATCCTGTCCAGGGTGTATCCAACCTTGCACCCTATGACTTGTGGGATAGGCTCCAGCCCCCGTGACCCTTAATTGGAGTAAGTGGTTGAAGATGACTGAGTACATTTAGACTTTCTAAGCACAGGGTCAGATATAGATGAGACAGTCTAGAGACACCTGTGCGTGTGTTTTTTTTAATGTGGAGACGTCATTGTACACTGACAAACACATGGTCCTTCAAAGCTCTTTTTCCTGGTTCAATAGCTGGAAAATCCCAGATGATCATGATCTGAGGACCTATGCAGCTTTCATTCATCTTCAGTGCTGTTGAGGCACAAGACATCACCCTCTCTGCCTGATCTGCCATGGAGGACTTCTTGTTTCACCACCTTCAGCCATCTCATGTTCAGGGTTCCTGCTGGTCAAAACCAGAAAAATCCACAGAACCTGAATGCTGCCATGCAAAAAGCTTTATTAGATACAAATAGTGGTGACGTTTCGGGCAGCTGCCCTTCTTCAGACATACACAAACATCACCACTATTTGTATCTAATAAAGCTTTTTGCACGGGAGCATTTTTCTGGTTTTGATCTGTCCTTTTTGATCCAGCACGCCTTTTTTTTTATACATTTCAGATGTGTGTGTCTTTTTTGTATTACAGGGGTCCTGCTGGGCCTTCATGGTTACTGAATCGGCCATGGGGCACACAAGGGGCACACAAGATCTCCACCATATTTCACCCCAACAGACAATCCTCTACTTGATCCTCTACTTTGCAGTTAGTCCAGAACGCTGCAGCGTGACTTTTAACAGGAGCCTGGAAGCGTGATCACATAACCTCAATTCTTGCATCTTTGCACTGGCTTCCTACTAATTTTAGAATTGATTTTAAGATTTTATTGTTTGTTTTTAAAGCTTTGAATGGAATGGCCCCTCAATACATCACTGACCTCCTACAAATTTACTCTCCGGCGCGTGCTCTGAGGTCTGAGGGCCATTTCCAGCTTGTGGTACCCAAGACGAGACTTAAAATCAGGGGGGACAGGGCTTTCTCTGTGGCTGGCCCCAGACTTTGGAACGCTCTGCCCCTCCATGTCCGAACAGCCTCCGCAGTGGAGTGTTTTAAGTCTTGTCTGAAGACCCACTTTTATTCTCTGGTTTTTAACACTAAGTTGTGTGGTCGTCTGTTTTATTGGTTTTGTTTTTATTTTGGTAGATTTTATTGGTTTTATCTTTTGTATGCTGTATGTATTTATTTATTTATCTTGCACATTTTAGTTAATTTTATTGTTAATTTTCTTATTTTTAATTTTTGACTACTGGGGTTTTATCTATCGTGATTCTATTGTATGTGCTGCACTTTGGAACATTTTTGTTGTTAAATGTGCTATATAAATAAAGTGGATTGGATTGATCCATTGTCCAGGTATCTCAACACCAACGAGGGGTTGGAAATCATTATCATTAGAACAAGAAGAAAAAGCAATTTCACTCATGCAAAGTGGCTTCCTGTTAATAATCTCTTCAAAGCACTTGGAGTTCAGAAGTATTAAATTCATAATTTAACAGCGTTGAAAGTGGGTCACTTCTGCAACTTTTACCCCACTGGGCCGTGAATTGCAAAGTAGCATCTTACAGGAAAACGACTCCCCCGAGTAAGCTCGGCATTCTTAAAAAAAGGGGAATCAGATATACAGTAGATAACTCCAACATGACAGAAGAAAACACGAGCAGCACAGATACAATTTAAGGATTAGAAGTGAGTTTTATCAAAGTTCAGTCAAAGTTCACAGGTGGTGGTTACACAGATTAATAGAGCTAAACTCTATTTATAGAGCTTCATATTCAACAGTCAGTGTGTTAGGAAGACACGTGGGACGCTCTCTCTCTGTGGGAGACACTGCAGCAGAATGAGGGCAAAACCCTCATCACTTATTACATCTTTGTCTAGGAATTACATGTAACACTGTTTGGGCTGTGTGCTGTGATAGTGTGTCTAAGTGCGGAAATATACCTGCTTTTAATATGTTTGCATGTGACCGATGGATGCCTCACGCACTCTGCAGCCATTTTGGTGTGTCGTTGCACCTCAGAAGTGAATGAGAGACATGTCTGCAAGATGCAATATGCACATAAGGCGTAGGAGCAGCATTGGGATGATCAACAATAAAGCAAGCAATAAACAGTGTTTTTTCTAAGGGAAGTTGGTTTTTTTAAGGGAAAGTCCACGATTGGGCAGTGCAGCTCATTTGAGGGCAAGCGCTAAAGGGGTAAAATATGACACATATGATGTAATTTCTCTACTTTCGGGGACAAAAAGATGGTGTTTTCTCTGAGTTTTTGGGCAAATTACACACAAACAATGTGAAAATGCAAACAAAAAGTGACGATGCAGTGGGAAAGTGGACATGTATTGCGGTTTGTTTATGACCCAGTGTCACAGACTGAATGGTCCCCCCTAAAAATGAGTCCAGCCTGCCTCGACTGCGCATGCGTCATTTCGGAGCTCAGCAGCTCATTGAAGACAGAGTCTCTCCACCCAAAGCAATCAAATGGATTAATGTGATTATTAACCATCAGATGATAAAGGTAAAACCTCTTAAATCATTCTAAAGGCAGTTTTAAGCAGAAACGAGGCGTTATTTTGTGACGCTTTAAAATGACCGATGCGCAGTGAATGCATCAGCTAACAGCTCGTTTAGCTGCACTGCTCTGATCTCTTCTTCCGTCTTTTATGATTAAATAATGTTGAATTTATGTGGAAATGATTGTTGTACAAAAGCTTCAGATATCTGTCGCTGAGACAGATGATGACTAGAGTGCAGTTTGAAGCAGGAACGATGTGTTAATCCATGAACCGCAGCTAATGATGCATGCACAGTGAAAGCAGGGTGGACCAATTTTTAGGAGGGACCGTTTGGTCGGCGACACTGGAGCTCAAACGTGTTGCGGTGGTTTTGCAGGTGAGAGACTACAGTTTCTGTGGTTAGCTGTGTAGGCTAACGCTTACTGACACGATGTCACCCATTTTCCTCGTCTTCCCTTCTCCAGTGGGAACCAAAAAAAAAAAGTTTCACAACTGCTTTGGTGATTGCAGCCGAAAACAAAACAGTACACCATTTGTCCATGTGAAGTTATGCTGTGTTGTACAACGGGAGCAGCTGTCCCCAAGTGCTCAAATCCGACGATATCACAAGGGTTCAAATGAGACTGCGGTGCCCTATAGCCTACATGCATATGATGTGTCACTACTGTTGCAATACCCAATATGCTTCTCGGCAAAGCTGGGCAGAGATCAGTCAAATATTAAGTTTATTGTTTATAGCATGCAAATCTGGAAGTTCTACATGGTCTGAGTACCTTGGTGTGCCCCCTGGTGGAATCCTCCGGTAACACACAGAGTCTGTATGCAAGACTGTGTATGATTATGCTCACTATTCAGCCGGTTGTCTACACAAATGTGTGGTTAAAATTCCAAGCATATTTCCACTCTGGGTGGCATGGTGGCATAGTCATGAGCAAGATGGTCCTGGGATCGCTTCCCACCTGGTCCTTTCTGGGTGGAGCACCAGTGTTTGTGTGGGTTCCCCTCCAAGTGGGTCTCCTCCCACTTCCAAGGACACCCAAGTTAGGTGAATTAGAAATTTTAAATTGACCGTACGTGTGCGTGTGAGCGTGAATGAGTTTGTCTGTCTATATGTAGCCCTGCGATACACTGGGGTCCTGTCCAGGGTGTACCCCACAACTCTCACCGTATGACTGCTGGACAGGCTCTAGCTCTCTGCCACCCATCATTGGAATCAGCAGGTGTAGAAAGTGAATGAATATTTCCACCCTAGACCCTCGGGCTTTGAGGTTGACAGATGCCTAGGAAGGACGTCCCAATAAGGTCCCTGAACAGACATGTTGGGTGCTGCCAATACATTAGTAGGAGAATGCAGGCCCAAGTCTTTAGAGCCCTGCTGTCTCTGCCTGCAGTCGTGAGGCTTGGATGTTAATCAGTGTCCTGAGGGGATAACTGGATATCTTTGATCCATGGGTACTGCTGGATTGCCTTTGTGTGGAATTAACCCTTTCATGCATGAATTATGAGAACCTCATTCAAGATTTTTTCCCAAGGTGTTTTTATTTCTCTTAGGCATCAAAGTAACTGTGTAATTGAATTTTTTCTTGTGTACCCATTTTTCATGGAGTTACAAACATGTCCACTCAGCTGGACACATTGCGTTTGATCTTTGAACCACAGAAATTTGTATTTAACAAACAGTAACAGAAATGATATATTGTGTGAAAACTATGAAAAAACATCAATTTACTTCATAATAACAAACACCAAATAATTTACCCCCAAAAATTTAACATCAGACCAGGTTTATCAAGGACAGCAAAGTTAGGGTAGGCACGTCTATTGCAGTTGAAATATAGCCCACGATGCATGGCGTCCAATTTAGTGGACATGTGATTAATTGCAAATTTCTCTCAATACAAAATACGAGGTCTATTAGAAAAGTATCCGACCTTATTATTTTTTTCAAAAACCATATGGATTTGAATCACGTGTGATTACATCAGACATGCTTGAACCCTCGTGGGCATGCGAGAGTTTTTTCACGCCTGTCGGTTACGTCATTCGCCTGTGGGCAGTCTTTGAGTGAGGAGTCGCACACCCTCTCGTCGATCTTTTCATTGTTTAGGAATGCCTCAGAGACTGCTGCTTTGTTTAATAAAATTTTTTTCAAAAGTGTAAGGCACAACTGAGTGGACACCATTCGATAAATTCAGCTGGTTTTTGGTAAAAATTTTAACGGCTGATGAGAGATTTTGGTCTGGTAGTGTAGCCGTAAGGACGGCCCACGGCGCCTGACGGCGATCTGCACTTCGAGGTGGCAGCGTCTCGCCGTTTCAAGTTGAAAACTTCCACATTTCAGGCTCTGTTGACCCAGTAAGTCGTCAGAGAACAGAGAACTTTCAGAAGAAGTCGGCATGAGGAGTTTATTCAGACATTCCATTGTTAATGGACATTTTGTAATGAAAGAACGTGCGGGCAGAGTCGCATGTCGGGCTGGACCCGACCGCGGGGGTCGCGACAGGAAAAACACCTCCGTGTTGGAAACCTTAACGGGCAAGTTGGAACATGCCCAAGCTGTTAAACAATTTCTCAGTTACTCACTTGTTGAAAGCCATCAAAAGCCGCCTGAATTTTACAAATGGTTTTCAACACGGAGGTGTTTTTCCTGTCGCGGCGCACACAGATTTGCAGAGTCGTCACGGAAACGACTCGGCAAATTTGCGCGCACGTCTTTCATTACAAAATGTCCTTAAACAGTGGAATGTCCGCATAAAGTCCTCATGCCGGCCTCTTCTGAATCTTCTCTGTTCTCTCATGACATCCTGGGTGAATTAAGCCTTAAATTAGGATGTTTTCAGGTCGAAACAGGCTGACGATGGCGCCTGGAAGCGCTGCACAACGTCCCGCTGCGTGGGAAGTCCTTACAGCGACAGAAACACCCCATAATCTCTCATCAGCCGTTAAACTTTTCACCGAAAACCAGCTTAATTTCTCGAATAGTGTCCACTCGGATATTCCTCACAGGTCCAGAAAAAATGTTGATAAAGCAACGTGCGCCGTCTCGAGCAGCGTGTGAAACAAAGGAATTCAGCCGAGAGGGCAGGACCACATCTCACTCAAGGCCTGCCCACAGGGAAATGACGTCACCGACACGCGTGAAAAAACTCACGCATGCGCACGAGGGTTCAAGCATGATTGGTGTAATCACACGTCATTCAAATCCATATAGTTAAAAAAAAATAAAAGGGTCGGTTTATTATCTAATAGACCTCGTAAACATCTGAAAATTTTAACAATTATATGAATCCTTAGATGTTACTTGATGCTAGCATTTTTTTTTTTTTTTTTTTACCTGAAGGGGTGTCCTGCTATAGAAAGATTTACAAGATGTTCCTCTGCTCTCTTCCACAGCATGTCTTTTTCCTGATTCTCTCATCCCAGCAGAAGACTGCCCCTCCCTGAGCCTGGTTCTGCTGCAGGTTTCTTCCTGTTAAAAGGGAGTTTTTCCTTCCCATTGTTGCCAAGTGCTTGCGCACAGGGGGTCGTTTTGACCGTTGGTGTTTTTCTGTAATTATTGTATGGCTTTTGCCTTACAATATAAAGCGCCTTGGGGCAACTGTTTGGTGTGATTTAGCGCTATATAAATAAAATTGATTTGATTTGATTTGATTTGAGCATTCAGCATCTCTGGCTTCCCATCGGCCAGCTTGAGTTTGCATTAAAAAATTGCACTTACCATGACTTGCCATTAGGTGACAATGTATGGGATGCAACTATAACAACAAAGACCATGCATATTTAAGAGAACAGCTTTTGAATAGCTGTCCACTATAGTGACCACCATGCATGAAAGGGCTAAGTTACTTATGGAGACTGAGATGGGGCAACATGATTTTTGATATTTAGGTCCCTGAGTGCTGAGGACCCCAGCAACTGGAGAAGGACAAGGAGATGCCCACTATTCATCTGGCTGCTGAAGATAACCACTTTCAAGAAATGGGGTGAACTGGTTGTCTGCCAGGGTGGTTGCCATTGAAAGTCTGGGGCAGCTTCTGGTGCATGCTCCTCGACATGACCTAAACTTGTTATTAAGTTGAAACCAGTATTTACATGTACCATTTGTTCCCTAACATTTCATTTTGAGACTGTGTTGGTGAAATCACTTACACATGCTACAATCCCTGTCATGTTGTCACTTGCTAAATGCTGCAGCCTTGTTTCCCTGAAGTGCTTATGCTGATTTAGAGAGGCTTTAGTGTTTAACAGCTTACTCCCTCTGCTCCTGTTTGCAGGCATGAGATAAGAGAATTACTATTACTGCCAATCCGGACACAGAGCAACAATGGAACCAGACACTAATCAAACCCTTATTTCTCCAAAACACAAGCTCAGCAACATCTCCGTCAGCAAGAACTGATTCTCTGTGTTGGAACTGGGAACAGGAAATCAAGGACATATATGTAGATGATGACGAGAGCTGCGAAAGAGAATGTTGGACACAATAGATTAAGGTTGTAGCAGCAAAATTCCTTCCTGTGCCAATCCAAGATAAGACTGCCACTCAAGATCCCCCCTTGTGAGAATGTTTCTCAGCTTCTCATTAACCCTTTATGACCTGGGCGTGATTTCAAGCAACTGAAACAGCACACCAACAAGTAAAAGCTGATTACTGCTGAATATATGGAAAATGAGTCATTTACTTTGTACCACCTGACAAAAAACCTTTTAAAATTTAAGGAAAATGAGTTGGCATCAAGTTTAGACTCTGAAGTTCAACACTGACAATAAAAATACTGAATCAATTAGGCAAAGGGAAGATTTTATTTTGAACCACACATTTTTCAAAAAGGTAATTTCATTAAAACGATAAGGTGGCTCCTTGGATTAACTGCTGCAATGTCGCTAAACTATAAATGCAGAGAGACAGAATTTTGTAATGAATAGAATTAAAAGGACTCTGGAATTTGGTGTCAAATGGTATCATGTCCAATTATTGGTAATTTTAATGTGAATTAAAATAATAATAATAATAATAATAATAATTATTATTATTATTATTATTATTATTATTATAATTATTATTATTATTATTATTATTATATACAATTACAAATAAGTGACAAATCAAAGTGATTTCCACACAATGAAAAAATAAAACATTCTCCATATTTTGCTTTGGCTTTTTTACAAAACCATACATACACTAGGACTCTTTATGAGGTCTGTTAGAAAAGTATCCGACCTTTTTATTTTATGCAAAAAATATATGGATTTGATTCATATGTTTTTATGTCAGCCAAGCTTGAACCTTCATGCGCATGCGTGAGTTTTTTCACGCCTGTCGGGTGCGTCATTCGCCTGTGGGCAGGCTTTGAGTGAGCACTGGTCCACCCCTCTCGTCGTTTTTTTCATTGTGAGGAAATGGCGGAATGATTTGGGCTTTGATCCATCAGAATTTTTTCAGAAACTGTTAGAGACAGGCAGCTGGAAACCATTCGGAAATTTCATTTGGCTTTCGGTGAAAATGTTTTGGGCTTCACAGAGATTAAGAAGTGTTACTACAGCTTTAAGGACTGCCCACAATGGCGCACGACATGCCGCGCTCCGAGCCGCGATCGACAGGCAGAAACGACCATTTCATTTCTAAACGGATGGCAGTCCATCTTTCCTGCTGAATGTGCAAAGAAAGAAAACTGAAGCGTGCATCATTCCGTACTTAGAAAAAATGCAGTTCGTAAAGTCATGGCCCATTATTGTAACTTTAAGTTTTGTACATTAGTTAGCAATATGTCACTTTCAGAAGCAGCAGCTCAGTGGGTTTGGAGATGGGCTACCAGTATGTGGAGCTGAGTTTGATTCCTGGTCACCATTGAACAAGACACTTCATCTGCATTGTCTCAGTCCACCACCACTGAAATTGTCTACCTGCCTTGGTTGGGGAAATAACCAATGATGAACTGGTGTCCCGCCCACGGGAGTTGTAGACTCTCTTACTCTTCAGACTATGGTAACCAGGATAAACACTGGCACCAGACATCCCTTTTTTTTGCCTTAATCTCTGCTAAACATATCCACTCCCACCCATAGTACTGGTTATATTTAGAACAAATGACCCAGCAAATCCAAAGACGGGTCATTTCCATGCAAGTTACCTTCACAGAAGATTTCTCCAATAATGTGTTTCCACGGGTTTCATTTAATGTGCATGAAATGTTGTGGAAAGCATAAAGCAATGCCAAAATGATAAAGCATATTATTCTGTTATAAACAGCAGTGTGTCAAACAACAGCAGATATGTGCAGAGCAATTTCATTCTCGACTCATGAGCAAAGTAGGTCTATAATTCAAATTCAGTTCAATTTCAAGCTATATCGCACCAAAAGCACAAAAACAAAGATATTTCTAGGTTGGGTTATTGCCAACAACAACAACAAAGTAAAAAAAAAAAGCACTTAAATGCAACAACTAAGTAACTAATTAATTGGGGTTGGTCGACCTTACCCATGTGAAGTGCCTTGGGATGACTTTGCTGTGATTTGGCTCTAAATAAATACATTGAATTGAAAGGTAAAGTCACAATGCGCCAGTGCAGGAGTGTCACTGATAAGTGCTATGGAAACTGCTTTTGTTTCGTAACAGGTAAATGCTGTCATTGTGTTGCAGTTTCCTTAAGGTTACAGTCTATACAATATGCTCTGTAATTGGCTTGGCGCTAGATTGGCGTTGGGGGTGCTGTCAAGGCGCTGACATCACACTTAGCTCAACACCTGAGCTGAGTGTCTCCATTTATTTATAATATACTTAAAAATACATATTTGTGGTGGCTGAGAACCTGAGCAAGGGGAGCACATTAAAGCACTAATTCTGAATGTTTTACATTACACTAGCAGCAAACTTGCTATTGTAACATAACGTGATGCTGATGAGCGTCACATAATGCAATGCTAACAGGCTAACATTAGCATTCAAACTGGAACTTTGAAACTTCCCACTAGTCCTAGGGTCCACTAGTCCTAGGGTCCATGGTAGGCTTGCAAAAGTGTGACAATGGGGCAGCAGAGTCTCGTTTGAACCCCTGTGTCATATCACGGGGTTTGACCACTTCCGGAAACAGCCTGCCATTGCGCAACACAAACACTGCATCACTTCACACGGAAAAATGGTGTACTGTTTTGTTTTTGGCTGCAATCACAGAAGCAGTCGCTAAAAGTGCAGTTTATAGGGTTCCCAGTGGAGAAGGTAAGACAGGGCAAGGGAGAGGCTGTTTGGGTAAGTGTTAGCCTACACACCGTGACAGGGTAGCTGCGTTCTCTCACCTGCACAACTGCCTCGAGATGTTTGAGCTCTGGGTCATAAACAAACCACAACACATATCCGCTTTCTACCGCACCATCACTTTTTCTTTGTATTTTCATTTTGTTTGCCATGTAATTTGTCCATAAACTCAGAGAAAGTGTCATTTGTTTCTGATGGGGACAGAAGAGGGCTGCCCCCGGATGTAGGACTATCATGTCATATAATGTCATATTTTAACCCTTTAGTGCCCACCTACATAGAATCTGCTGCTTAATTTAAAAAAACAAACACACCAAAACATTGAATTATGGTGAATTGCCATTATTTGTCAATTTTCAATTCAGCAGGTTTATAGACAACAGTACAATTAAAGGTGATTAATGGTGTATGTCAACAAAACTGGATCTGGTTTATTAGCAGTTTGAAAGTATTACATTTGAACTTTAAAACCAGTTTAGGGTTTTAATATACACCCTCAAATAATATAAAGAAAACACTCAAGACCCAATCAGCAGCAACAGCCTCAACAGGACTTCCCCAAGTTCAGTCAATCCACCGCAGGTGTAATCATCACCACCGGATCAGAGCCAGGTGTCCCACTGAGTGAGTGGGTTGCAAACACATGCCCTCCTCTGCAGCTTTTGAAAATTGCAATGTTTACAGTATGATTTGCCTGTTTGGAAATTCGACATCCCATTCCACTAGACCACAGTGAATGCAAAATTAAAGGGCTGTGAGGCAATGCGCTGTCAAACACAGTTGGAACAAGAGCAATTCCAGATATCTGATGTCTGCCAATCTGGATACAAATCACCTCCAAAATGCAGTGGATTCTTCCTTGCCCTAATATCCATCTGTGGTGCAAATTTGGTGAGAATCCATGAAGTAGTTTTGAAGTAATCCTTCAAAGCCTATATAAAGGGAAATCTTGATCCAGAATCCACATCCAGATCCGGATCACCTCCAAAATTTAATGGAGTCTTCCATGGCCTAATATGTGTCTGTGGTGAAAATTTGGTGAGAATCCATGAAGCAGTTTTGACGTTAATCCTTCAAAGGCTATATAAAGTGAAAATTGATCCAGAATCCAGATCCGGATCACCTCCAAAATTTAATGGAATCTTCCCTGTCGTAATATCTATCTGTGGTGCAAATTTGGTGAGAATCCATGAAGCCGTTTCAAAATAATCCTTCAAAGCCTATATAAAGGGAAATCTTGATCCAGAATCTGGATCCAGATCCAGATCCAGATCACCTCCTAAATTCAGTGGATTCTTCCATGGCTTAA
Organism: Thalassophryne amazonica; assembly: GCF_902500255.1. Classification (NCBI taxonomy): domain Eukaryota; kingdom Metazoa; phylum Chordata; class Actinopteri; order Batrachoidiformes; family Batrachoididae; genus Thalassophryne; species Thalassophryne amazonica. The sequence continues at coordinate 20,459,897 of NC_047116.1, forward strand.
TATTATTTGGTGAGAATCCACAAATTACTTTTGACGAAATCCTTCAACGCGTATATAAAGTGAAATCTTGATCCAGAAACTGGATGCGGATTCAGATCACCTCTAAAATTTATTGGAGTCTTCCATGGCCTAATATGTGTCCATGGTGAAAATCTGTGAAGTAGTTTTGCTGTAATCCTTCAAAGCGTATATAAAGTGAAACGTGATCCAGAATCCGGATCCAAATCTGGATCGCCTCCAAAATCTAATGGAGTCTTTCATGGCCTAATATCTATCTGTGGTAAAAAAAATTTCAAAATCTGTGCCGTAGTTTTGACGTAATCTTCCTAACAGACAGACAGACAGACAGACAAATAAATAAATAAACGGCAATGATTTTATTACATCCTTGGTGGATGTAATAACAACATAAAATACATGGAACTGCACAATGCAAGAAAATCATTCCACCAACACTGAGTGTGTGTGTGTGTTTGTGCATTTCTCACCAGCAGCAGCAGCAACACCAGATCTGCATGATCACACGCGCTGGCTACGTGCAGAGCCGTCCACAGGTCCTCGTCCTGCAGGTTGACGTTCAGGCCGCGTTCGATCAGGAGCTCTGCCGCGAAGACGTTGTCATGGCGAGCGCACTGAGGACGCAGGCACAGGAATGTTCTATTGCGTGCTCATTAAAATACACAACTTGTACGACGATTCTGCACAAATATCTTCCCTGAGGAACACTACACACGAGTGCTGCTGTGTTTAAAAGCAAAGGAGTCTAACGCACGAGAAAAGAACCCCAATCATTACATATGGCCACTTGGAGAACTGGCAAATGCTCATAATACTCCAAATTGAATTTATTGGTCATTCTTGGCCGTGCCGTGTGTACTTTGTGCACCCACTAATTGCTACTGTTTCACTGCTACTGTTATTTTTATAGTTTGTGTGTGATTATTATTATTACAAGCGTATAGTTTTTACTGCGGGGAGCGTGGTGGTGCAGCGGGATGTACTTTTGCCTCCCAGTGGTTTCAAAGGTTTTCACATCAATTCGGCGTGGATATTTGGAGTTGCATCAGGAAGGGCATCTGGATTAAAACTGATGCCAAACCAACATGCACATCCAGACCAGATGGTGTACATTTCCATAAATGTTTGTATTTGCACACACATAGACATTATCGCAACAAATTTGTCTAATTTTCATTAAACAGTTCACAAGAAATGAATAAAAACATCAACAAACAGCCTTATTTTGGAATATGTAAAAAATATCTGCTGTAAAATTTTATGGATTTTTCCTTGACAAATGCTCTCAGCCTCCACCAAGTTTTATGAAAATCAGTCTGTTTTTTCTTTCTTTTTTTTTTTTTGTGAAATCCTGCAGGCAGACGCCTTTTTGTTGGAGATAATAATGTTGTTCCTTTTGCACTTGTGCAGGATTTTATATTTAATGATAGAATAAGCAGCTTGCAGCATTCAGGCATTCACAGAGAGTGATTTCTCACACAAATTACATTTCTTCCTCCTATCTCAGACATTTGTAGCCCTCCATTAACAACCAACGGTTTGCTTCCTGCATTTTCTCCAAAACATGCACACATGCATGCACACACGCACACACACACACACACACACACACACACACACACACACACACACACACACACACACACACACACACACACACACACACACACACACACACACACACACACACACACACACACACACACACACAAATGATGTGCTCAAAAATCAGTTGTTTTCACTGGTTTACACTCATATCAAAGAAATGAATTTTAGGACCTCCTTCCTTCAGCACGGTTCCTTTTTGCAGAAGCTGCTGTTTCAGCAGACTTTTCAGAAACAGATCGAAAAACTGTGGAAAATGGTAATAACGTGGGAGTGCAGCATAACTTGTGTAATGCAGAGTGTGAAGCAGCTGCTCGACTGCTGTGAGCCTGACTTGAATGTAATTAAGGCAACACCATGAATTATACAGTGTTTCTCATCATTCCAGACACACTGTAATGGAACAGCATTGATCATCCTGTGACATCTAACACACACAAATTTACACACATGGACAACATGGGTGGAATCTGTGCATGAGAGTTATGGTTAGACTAACAATAAGTCGAAGAGGAATGTCCACCTTTTTCCTTTTTTTTGAGTCATGTGATCATAGTCTCCCGGCTGATTATATGAGATATGTACAAGTTTTGTTACGTTACTTTTCTTAGTGGTTTGTGAGGATAACCGTAGCGTTATGGCTTTTTCTTAGACACAAATGAGCACTGCCATATCCATTGTGAAGTAACATCAGCTACAAGATTTTATCCACGTGGCGCCATTTTTTTGCACACGATCCAGCACACAGCTGGATCGTGCACAGACACACATTTTGCTTGGCTGTAGCAGGAAAATGGTCATTTTTGCAAGGTGGGATGGACCCAGTTTTGGGCACAGCTAACCAAAAAATTAGCTTCGATAACCATTAATCCGATAACTGAAAAGTTATCTTTTATGACGATAAACTGCTAAAAACTTATTACAGATAATCCATAACGGATAACTTTTAGTATTGATTCGGACGCAGCCACATCAGATCACGCTGTCGGCTTCTGATAAACCAGTTTCACTTTAAGCGCCGCAGGAGCTGCTGGGTAAATTCAAGGATCACAAACACAAAAAGAATGCACAAAAAATGAATGAATAAAAAAATAAAACCCGAAACACTGTCATCATCTTTCAAAATCAGTGAAACACAGTATTAGAAGTCACAGTTTATCTTGGTATTAGATACACCGTCTTTTACAAAGTAAAAGCTGCTGCTTTTGTCATACACTTTGAACCCTGCGGTTTGAACAACCGAAATATGTCCATTAATGCATTGATTGGCAGAGTAAAATATACGTATTTCAATTTTAATTCAATTCAGTTAAATTTAATCAGCTTATAAAGCGCCAAATCACAACAAAAGCCATCTCAAGGCGCCTCACACAGAACAGTTCAACATAAAAAATTAAAATAAATAAATAAAATAAAAAATCAAATACATAATTAAAAACAGAAGTAAAACAATAAAACAGATTAAAAAAAGAACTATTCTTAAGAGAGAAAATAAAAATAGGTTTTAAGTCTTGACTTAAAAATGTCCACGGACTCTGACTGCCTTACGGTCACAGGAAGACCATTCCACAGAGCGGGTGCACGATAAGAAAAGGCTCTTTGACCCGCTTACTTTTTCTTCACCCTGGGAATACAGAGAAGTCCCGCATCCTGTGACCGCAAAGCCCGTGCCGGCACGTAGGGTTTCACCAGATTGGATAAGACAGCGCAATGTAGTAAATATAAATTCTTACCTGTTAGTTTCAGTGGGATTCACTAAATTCTGAAGAAATAATACACATAAAGCATCCTGACGATCCAAAACAGTGTCTAAGAAAAGTCCCTCTGTAACACAGCTGTACCGTGAGATCTCCTCTCTCCCACCAAGTCTTGGTAATTACATTATACCGTCAGCCACAAAGAAATAAAATAAAATAATGTTAAAATTAGTCCATTTTATTTTTGTGTCGAGTGAACGGTAACGCTCACTGTAACGCTCAAAGTGAAACTGAACTACACTACCCACAATGCTCCCTGCGTCGAGCAGTCAATCACGTTTTGCACTTAATGATGATGTCATCAGCAAGCGATAACCACAAACACACAACAGACGGACTAAAATGTTTGATTTTAGGGTTTACAAGCGTTTTTGAGCGTTAAACTTTGCTCACTTTACCAGCAAAAAAACAAAACAAACAAACAAACAAAAAAAACAAAAACAAATGTTAGTTCACTGATGGTTTTAAAAGTTATCTGAAAAGCTAGTCCGCTAGCAAAAACATTAGCTTCAATAATTATCGGTTATCGGATTAGCTGAACTGTGCCCACCACTGGATGGACTGAATATGTGCCTGGGTGGTTACCATGCTGGACCCATCATCCATGGGTCAAGAAGGTTTTTGGTACCACTTCAGCAGTGGTGGGCACAGATAACCAAAAATTAACTTCGATAACAGATAATAAGATAACTGAAAAGTTATCTTTGATAAAGATAAACCAATAAACCACCCAAAAATGTATCGGAAGTTACAGATAATCGATAAATTCCGGTGTTGTCTATGGGACATGTGCAGTTACTAAAGAGCTGAAATTGATATTTAACACGATCGCTTTTGAAAGCATTGAAAGACCTGAAGAATAAGCAATGAAAGTTAGACCATGCTGCTCCCTGTAAGAAGCAGCACAGACAAATCCTGAGAGCACCCACATAATCAACTCTTTACTAATCATAATCATTTTTCTTTAAACATTCTGCTCCTGCTGGAAGCTCTTATTTACAACAGCACTCCCACCACAGAGGCACGTCAAGAGCAGCCATAAGGCAAACTCCCTATTAATCTCAACACTCCGGTCAGGCGGAGGTCTTGAAAAATAAAGTAATACTAACTTATGGTTTTTTGAAAATACTGATAGAATAACTCCATTAATGTCAATTCTGTCATTTGTACAAAGTTAAAATATAACATATATCTTTTAATGTTGAATAAGGCACTAATTCTGAGGTTTTGTAACAAACACAGACCGCAAAGCATTCTAGGTAAAAGTGCTAAACAGTGATTGGTTCAGTAATCCATTATGTAAACCAACACGTTAATGTGACGTGTGTCGTGTGTTGGTTTAAAGATAAATGTGCTTTTGTAAAATATTCCATTTTTATTTGTAAAAACAGGCATTTTACGGAGCCCTGGAAGTGTCATCGCAATTGCATGTTTTAAAACTTTTATGATGTTGTAAAACGTGCACTCAATATTAGTAAGTAAGTAAGTAAGTAAATTTATTTATATAGTGCCTTTCACAGACATAAGGCCATGTACACACGTTGTCGGGTATTTGTAAAACCGAATATCTTACCCTTTCAGTTTGGGGAAAAAACTTCATCCACACTACGTCGTTTAAAAAAAAAAAATCCATCCACATCGAACCGTATAAATGTGTTGTAATTAGTCTGCCAAACCTTTGGGTGGTGGTACTGATTAAAATTCTATCCAATCAGGAGCCTTATTCTCTTGTCGTCACTTCCACAAAAACTAAAAACATGGCGCCAACCTCGTTCGTGTGGACCGATAAGGAGTCGGAATTACTTCTAACCGTAGTTTTAGAATACAAAGTTAACAAATATATGCACACAAAAAGCGCCTGGACAATGGACAATACCAACACTTTGAGAGCAGCCATGTACCCAGACGTTTAATACTGCCATGAACACTCCTGGCCAGTAGATGGCAGTAGCAGCCTTGAAAAAATGTCAAACAAAATTCCAGATAATCCGTGTCTGCTACATTTAAGATGCGTGGAATTTAACAAACGCAAATACACTAACGTCTATAAACCCAGAGAATATATTCACAAGAGTTTTAGGCACTAGCGTTTAATGCTGTTATCTGTGGACCCTGAACAGAGTGTCTGATATCTGATATTTTCACTTTATAAACTTCAGACATGACAATAATTTTAAATAACTTGTCTAAAATGACTGGTTAAAATTTGAACCATAAGTTAAACATGTATGCCTCTGGATGACTTAGTGACATTGCGATTTAGTATGGTGTTAAAAGAAATGACTTTTTTTTGGTCACCAGTTCTCCTTTGCTTACAGACGATAGAGTGGTTTCTGATTGCAGAGGATAGAATAACATGCCTATTAGGAAACTTTTAACAGGTAGGTCTCAACAGCTTTAACAGTTTTAAAAATGTTTTTCACTGTTCAGCTTAGTTTAGTAAGTTATCGGACGGCAATTCATCGGAAGATAATTAGTCTGATGATGGTTTTTAAATTTATCTAAAAAGATAATTTGATAATGAAAACATTATCTTTGATAATTATCTGTTATCGGATTATCGGAAGTGTGCCCACCACTGCACTTCAGTGGGACACTTACATTCCAGCCTCAGTATACCATGGCCTACACAAAAATGCATGATAGGGTGGTAGCTGTAGCCGGGTAGGGATCAATGAAGAATTACACAGAAATCGTATTGAAAAGTATACCATATTTTTTGTCTGATCCTAAAGATTCCAAAAAGGTATAGTTTGGACTATGCAAGACTGACTGTTTTAGAGTTATGGGGTAAAAACAGCAAAATGGTGACATAATGTGGTATGCTTTTCAATATGATTGGAGCATTTTGAAATTTTGACCCATGTATAATTCTTCATTGACCTCTACCTGGCTATATACACCATGGGATGGCTATCATACATTTTTGTGTAGGCCATGTGACACTGAGGCTAGATTGTAAGTGTTTATTCCCCTTAAGTGGTAGTGATTAGGTCAAAATTGGTTACTGGCCAATGGACTACTAAGGCAGTTGCATGGTGTGGTGGATGTGGCCATACATATCACCAGTGCAGGTTCCCAGATCTGACCTTAAGTACTGACCTGAAATTGCCATGTCCTGATGTTTTATTATGGAGTGAACTTTGATTGTTTACTTGAAAGTGGTATATAATCCAATGGTTTAAAGACTTTATATTATATATTATAATATTAATATTAATATATTATTATATTATATTACATAGAATATTCTGCTTTAAGCGATTGTCTTACCAAGTGTAGCAACGATCCTCCAGAAGAAATGGGACTGCTGGGATCTGCTCCCTCCTTAAGGAGACGTAATACTGCAAGAAAAAAAAAACAAAATCCCATATGGCTATAATTTAAGTACAACAGCATGAACTGACACCAGCCGCTATATGAAGAGAGACAGGCGATAAGGGCACAAACACACATACAGCGCACTTTTATGTGTGTCACTCGGTATCACAACCAGGATGAATGTTGTGTCCTTTGGCTTTCCTTGACAAGTCAGCTTCAGTCAGCTTAGAGCGTGAAGATTTGGAATCTCCCTGCTCCTTCAACAGGCCAGAGAGCCTCTGGCTTACACACGTTCACTTCACATCATGTAAGCTTCAGTGAGTCGCGCACTGACGCAGATCTACGGCACAAACACAACCAAAAAGCAGTCTTTAAATGGGCAGAGACCAACTCCACAAGTACATGGGGATTTTTGAAAATGGGGATTTTCTGCCATCAGTTTAAAAAAAAAAATCCCATCTACAAGGTACATAAGCATTTGTGTTTTGTTTTGTTTTTTAAAATCTGTTTACATGAAAACACAAAAGACATTGAAAAGTGCTGTTGAATTCCTTTCAATTTATTTGTACAGCGAGAAATCACAACACATGTCATCTGAAGGTGCTTCACAAGAGTAGGGTACAAATAGACCGGGCCCAACTCAGTTGGGCGACCATCCATTCTGGCAACCACAATAATGCAAAAAGTCAACAAAAAGCAACAAGAGAATGCAAGAAATTATTGCAACTAATAGCAATGAAAGTAAAATTGATAAAATGAACAGCAGTAAGTCCCTTTGGTTGCTCCTTTCTTTGCACTTTGCCACAGCAAATCCAAGGTGGATCTGTACATTGAACTGGCACAAGGTTAACACCGGATGCCCATCCTGATGCAACTCCACATTACATGGAGAAGTGCAGCAGGGATGGGGTTTGACCCGGAAACCTTCTGCACTGAAACCAAGTGCACTAACCACTTGGCCACCACCCCTGCGATAAAACAAACAATAAAATACAATAAAATAAAATTCTGACAATTAAAACAAGGGGTAAAAGTGCAAATCAAAACCACTAAGTTTGTTGGGAGGGTGTCGTAGCACGGACCCACAACAGGGGGCGCAAAGGAACGGACAATGAGTAAGCCAAAAGGTAACAATTTAATGTTGTGACAATACACAACTAAATACACAAAATCTGCAAAGTCAATTAACACCAGGTGACGTGTGGGCAGGCTCGAAGATAGGAGACCCCGATGAGAGAGAGGCCGCGTCCCACACGGCTTCCACCACCAACGGCCTGAAGAACACCGGAGCCGCCAAGTCCCAAATCCCCAGGTGACCTCTGTCTTCGACTGTCGACCCTGGTACTGCTGGCAAAAAGCAGAAACAAGATGAATGAGTGTAAGTCTTTACACTCAGTGGTTCTCGGTCTGTACACCGTTAGGAGGGGGAACCTCCACCTCCGAATCACACACTCGTGCAACGCCTGTGTAACCACTTATCTGTCCAGAGAGTAAGGCACAGTCGTCGTCGTTAATCTCCGCCACTCCAGATAAGGCTCCGTCCACAGGAATAGGGCTGCAAATAACACAATGTGTCAGTCAGCAGAGAATTACCTCACGGTAGTCGATTTCTCGGCGGGGAGGTGGAGTTGCAGTCCGGCTTTTATGGTAGTGATGATAACGAGTGACAGCTGGTGCAGAGGATGAGTGACAGCTGTCACTTCTTCTGGGTCTGGCGCCCTCTCGTGCTTGGAGCCCGCACTCCAAGCAGGGCGCCCTCTGGTGGTGGTGGGCCAGCAGTACCTCCTCTTCAGCGGCCCACACAACAAAGTTAGTGTGGTTCAAAATGCTGCTGCTTGAATCTTGACTGGAAGCAGAAAGTTTGACCACATTTGTTCAGTTAGCACCAATCTGAACAGGGATTGGACCCCAGGATGCAGGCAGCCAGGACACAATGGATTAAGTGCAAAACAACAAGTGTTTTAATTATCCAAGGTGGCAGTGAAAACAACTGAGACCAAACAATCCCGTCTGACAAAAATCTAAAAACACTACTAAAGACTAGATGACAATCAAACGAGGGAATAACCAAAAACACCTGTCAAAAAAAAAAAAAAACAGTGAGGCATACACTTACGACGAACAGGTGCAGGTGGACAGGGTGTAAGACATGGACCAGGAGCTGAATGTCACATGTGACAGCAAACTCAGGCAACTAACAGTGAGGAGGGAGAGGCTTAAATACTCTGATTCACAACAGGTGCAACAAGGGCAAAAGGAAACACTGGAACACCAAGATGAAAGGTAAAGAGACAATCCGAAAAGTGTAGAAAATAAAACGAAATGACAAACCATAACAAAGAGTGCATGAACTACCAGGTCTAACATGGAACATGCAGATAATCGGATCACAGATTAATAACTCAAACGTGGAACACCCAAGAACAGTACAACAGACCCGAAACCTAACGTTATGATTACACACAGATATACATGTGGGACTTGAACTGGAGCTAAGTAATAATAAGAAAACAGAAAGAACAGAGCAGCATAACTCATAACAGACCAGAGAGTGGGGACACATAACCAGATCACGAGGGACGGGACCTTCTGACACAGATGAGCTGTCAGACGCTGCGCACAGCTGTCAGGTGTAACCCTGACAACTGCACACTGACAAGGAACAGGAAGACAAGACAATTGGACATCTGTCTATCTTTCTCTATATGTGGCCCTGCGACAGACATGCCCTAAGACTGCTGGGATAGGCTCTAACCCCCCATGCCCCTTAATTGGAGTAAGCGGTTGAAGATGTGTGAGTGAGTGAACAAATAAAATAAAAAAAATTGGTGGAGAGCTTTTCTTGATGAATGACTCAAATAATTGGTCAATTTTGAAAATCAGCAGCAACTCTTATTCTGTCAGTCAATAATACATGTCCATTCAAAACAGGTCGAACAGTTACAGTACACAGATATTTTCCTGTTTGTCTGCTTGTTCTCAGGACTTAATGGCTGCTAAATGGTCGAGGAGAAACAAATTGGGAAACCTTGGAGCCAATTAACACAAAAGTCTCCTGACTCCCTATTACACATTAAAAGCCTCAGAACTGCAGATGAGCAATTAAAGCTCATCTACTGCTAAAGTAGTGATAAGGGAATAGAATGTGCCCTTGTGTTCCAGGTCCGTCAAACATTATATGACTACTCACAAGTGAACCAGAAATAGTTTATAAAGCCGCTCTCCCATTGCAGATGTCTTGCCCTGACTGACACCCTAATTTCAAAAATAAGATTAGAAGCACTCAGAGAGTGCAAACCTCTGTCAAGGCCATGGGGTCACTGACGCCATAACATCTACACGCCGTGGAATCACTGAACCTAAAAAAGTCTAACAATGATGTTTGCTCAGTAATAAAACAAGTTTCATCTGCTGTGACTGGATAGCATGTATCCTTAGCGCTTGGCATCACAGTTTATTGCAACTTGCACCTTTTCCAGAAGCTACTGTCATCTGAGCACTGATATTGATATTGCATGTGCTTATAGACAAAAACAAATAAGAGACAAAATTCAATTTATTATTCAACTAAACTGCAAATATATGAATTTTTTAACATTTATGAAACACTTCTCTAAACAAGGCCATAAGGTCACTGACCCTAAAGAGATTCCCTCCTTGGCACAGTGATCTATTCAACAATTCAGTGTTACAACCAAAACTATGATACATACACTTTTCTTTCCTTTATATTTGACATCCTTGACCATGAAAACATACCACTAGAACTTGGAATCACTTTTATGTCTTTATTAGTTCAAAAGTTATTGTATAAAAACGATTTTTCGGTAATGGTGGTTTTCTTCTGGATCTAGCTCCATAACATCAAATCAACAAGCTACATCAAATCTGATGAGACCTTACTGAATCAGTACAGATTCAGCTACAATTTGGTGTTAGTTGTGCATCTCTAGCTTCATTTGTCACCTCACACTGACACATTTTCTATTTTCCCTATATTTTTGCATATTCTGGATCACCAGATCCGGAATCCGGATCCAATCATCACCAAACTTTGTTGTTTGATAGAACATTTGACTATGTTACACCCTAATTTTTTTCAAGCCTTTCTGCCTTGTTTTTGTGGAGTTAGAAACTAGAAGGTCAAAATTCCCCCTATCCCGCAATGGTGAAGAATCCTTTAAAAAATTCCTGGATCCGGATCGTGATCCGGATCACCACTAAAATTTAATTACTTGTTCCTCTTGTCATTTCCAACCACTCCACAAAATGTCATCATAATCCGTTCAAAACATTTTGAGTTATCCTACTGACAAACAGACAGACAGACAAACAAACGTGACCGAAAACATAACCTCCTTGGCGGAGGTAAAAATCATGCCCGATTGCCCACAACAGCAGTGTAAAGTTGTGTGTCATAGTATTATACCCAATTATACATCAGGTTACAGGTGATTACAAGCAACAATGAACACAGCCCCTTGACACCAGAGCTACTGGGCATGTTCAGAATGGTGCTGTGTGCAGTCTAATGTCTGTGGTTATAAGACATTACCACAAAGCTAAACTCAATCTGTTAACATCTGAAAACTGTGTTTTGCTGAGGAGTGTGTCATGCTTGAGTGTCATAATCCAAACCCTTGTCCGCATTGTGACACCTGGTATAACGGATCAAGTCAGGAATTGCCTGGTGGGGTGAAATATGGTGAGGACCTTGTGACCCCTGTGGCCGCTATGATAAGCATGAAGGGCCAACAGGAACCCTGAACAATGAGACAGATAATGAGGCTCTGTTGAAACAAGAAGTCCTCAATGGCAGATCACGAAGAGGAGTTAATGCATTGTAACCCAACAGCTGTGAGTACAGATGAAGGCTCAGATTATCTTGGATATCCCAGCCATCGGATCAGGCTAAGGATCTGTCAAGGTTGTGGTCATTCCCACATCAAACACACAAATGCACAAGCATCTCTAGAATGACCCTGGATGTAGATTTTCTCCTCGTCCATCATGCCATCTGGGAATCAACCAAGACATGATCTTCCTCACCACTGAGGGATTGCCACGTGTCATACTTGTCATAGGATTGTGGATGTATATTTTATTTCTAGAGGAGATTTAAAGACGTCAGTGAACAGTGAGTTTTTGACCGTACCGTCCAACACAGACTGATTACTTCTTGCTTGGGTCAATGAAATCGTTCTGCTCCAAAACAGAAAACAATCTGCACCGTGTATTAATTTTATCCATTCTTTTTATCCTGCCATCAAAGTGACTGCGCAGCCAAATCCATATTCAAGCAAACATGATTTATTTCAATATGCACAAATGAAATAAAAACTAAAGCATTCTGTAAAATTACAATAAAAGATGATATCTGTCTGTACAACATGAATCTGTGCACCATCAGACTAGTGATAACTGGCCATCTGCTCATTGACACGAGGGGTCACCAACCGATCTGCATGTTCTCCATCCATGCATCCGAACACTAAGTATGTACTAATGTGTGCTAGGAACCTGCTTCCCAACCGTGAACCTACTATTAACCAAGCAAATAGTAGGGAAACCATAGGGATGTGCTATATCACAGCCATCTTGTGTCCAGTGACCCAGTGGCTTACATTTTACTATATATATATATATATATATATGTGTGTGTGTGTGTGTGTGTGTGTGTGTGTGTGTGTGTGTGTGTGTGTGTGTGTGTGTGTGTGTGTGTGTGCTATATGTAAAAATAAAACCACCAATGTCAAAAAGCTTGAAATTATTGTCACTGAAATATTATTTCTGTTCACATACGCACTTAGGGATACAGAGAAAATAATATTCAAAAACTGGAATACATTATCACTCTTCTTATTATTGACTGATTGATTGATAATTGATTTGTTGATTTTACATGATATAGTCATATCAATGTGGTGCATGTGAGCTGATTCCCTCCGTTATTTTTCCCATTCAGTGGCTTTTCTTTTGTTTGTGATTCCAGAATTGAGACCACCAAATGAAACATACGAGGTCTGTCAATAAAATATAGGTCCTTTTTATTTTTTTCAAAAACTATATGGATTTCATTCATATGCTTTTACGTCAGACATGCTTGAACCCTTGTCATCAGCATCAGCTGTCACTCATCCACATCATCACCACCACCTTAAAGGCCGGACTGCAACTCCACCTCCCCGCCGAGAAATCAACTACCAATCAGGTAATTCTCTGCTAAACCTTAATTCAAGTATTAGTCTGATCTCTTTTTGCAGCCGTTTTCCTGGGACGGATACCCTGTCTGCGGAGTTGGCGTTTGGTGTGGACTGCGACGGCTTCGCCTCACACCCCACCCAGATAAGTGGTTATCTCAGGAGCTGCACGAGTGTGTGATTGGAGGTGGAGGTTCTCCCTCCTTACTGAATACAGACTGTGGGATTACTGAGTGCGCGACCTCACACTCATCAGGACTGTCTCTGTTCTCTGCCAGCAGTACTGGGTCTGACTGCTGAAGACAGCGGCCACCTGGGGCGCAGGGCTTGGCGGCTCCGGTGTTCTTCAGCTCCGTTGGCAGTGGAAGCTGTGTGGAAAATCAGCACGAATCCCAGTCACAATCCTTTGTGAGGATTTAACCCTTCACGCCCCAGCACTGATAGACACGGGGTCAGAAGGGAATCTGCTGGACAGCAGATGGGCAAAGGAAGTAGGGCTCCCTCTGGTGGCTCTGCCTTCCCCTGTGAAGGTACGAGCACTAGATGGCACTCTTCTTCCATTAATCACACACCAGACACAGCCAGTGACTTTGGTGGTGTCTGGGAATCACAGGGAGGAGATAATGTTTTTTGTAACACCTTCTACCTCCCGAGTGATTTTGGGTTTTCCATGGGTGTTGAAACACAATCCCCGGATTGATTGGCCGTCTGGGGTTGTGACACAGTGGAGCGAAACCTGCCACCGGGAGTGTTTAGGATCCTCGGTTCCACCCTGTGAGATAGCTAAGGAGGAGGTCAAAGTCCCACCCAATCTGACGGCGGTGCCATGTGAGTACCACGATCTTGCTGACGTCTTCAGCAAAGATCTGGCACTCGCCCTTCCCCCGCACCGACCGTACGATTGTGCCATCGATTTGATTCCGGGCGCTGAGTACCCGTCCAGCAGGCTGTACAACCTCTCACGTCTGGAACGCGAATCAATGGAGACCTACATCCGGGACTCGTTAGCTGCCAGGTTGATCCGGAACTCCACCTCCCCGATGGGTGCTGGTTTCTTTTTTGTGGGTAAAAAGGATGGCGGACTCCGTCCATGCATCGATTACAGAGGGCTGAACGAGATCACGGTTCGCAACCGATACCCGTTACCTCTGTTGGATTCGGTGTTCACGCCCCTGCATGGAGCCCAAATATTCACCAAACTCGATCTTAGGAATGCGTACCACCTGGTTCGGATCCGGAAGGGAGACGAGTGGAAGACGGCATTTAACACCCCCTTAGGTCACTTTGAGTACCTGGTCATGCCGTTCGGCCTCACAAACGCCCCTGCGACGTTCCAAGCTTTGGTTAATGACGTCTTGCGGGACTTCCTGCACCGGTTTGTCTTCGTGTATCTAGACGACATCCTCATCTTTTCTCCGGACCCTGAGACTCATATCAAGCATGTACGTCAGGTCCTACAGCGGTTGTTGGAGAACCGGCTGTTTGTGAAGGGCGAGAAGTGCGAGTTCCACCGCACTTCTTTGTCCTTCCTGGGGTTCATAATCTCCTCCAACTCCGTCGCCCCTGATCCGGCCAAGGTTGCGGCGGTGAGGGATTGGCCCCACCCAACAAGCCGTAGGAAACTGCAACAGTTCCTCGGCTTTGCAAATTTCTACCGGAGGTTTATCAAGGGCTACAGTCAGGTAGTTAGCCCCCTGACAGCCCTGACCTCCACAAAAGTCCCCTTCACCTGGTCGGATCAGTGCGAAGCTGCGTTTAGGGAGTTGAAACGCCGGTTCTCGACTGCACCGGTTCTGGTGCAGCCCGATCCCAAGCGCCAGTTCGTAGTTGAAGTGGATGCCTCTGACTCGGGGATAGGAGCCGTGCTATCCCAGAGCGGGGAGTCCGACAAGGTTCTCCATCCTTGTGCCTACTTTTCCCGCAGGTTGACCCCAGCTGAACGGAACTATGATGTCGGCAATCGGGAACTTCTTGTGGTGAAGGAGGCTCTTGAGGAGTGGAGACACCTGTTGGAGGGAGCATCGGTACCATTTACGGTTTTCACGGACCATCGGAATCTGGAGTACATCCGGACCGCGAAGCGTCTGAACCCCAGGCAAGCCCGCTGGTCGCTGTTCTTCGGGCGTTTTGACTTCCAGATCACCGACCGCCCCGGGACAAAGAACCAACGATCTGACGCCCTGTCCCGGGTGCATGAAGAGGAGGTCAAGACCGAGCTGTCAGACCCCCCTGAAACCATCATCCCCGAGTCCACTGTCGTGGCCACCCTTACCTGGGACGTGGAGAAGACCGTCCGGGAGGCCCTGACACGGAACCCGGACCCGGGACCGGCCCGAAGAACAAGATGTACGTCCCACCAGAGGCCAGAGCTGCGGTTTTGGACTTCTGCCATGGGTCCAAACTCTCCTGTCATCCCAGAGTGCGCAGGACCATGGCAGTAGTCCAGCAGCGCTTCTGGTGGGCGTCTATGGAAGCCGACGTCCGGGACTACGTCCAGGCCTGCACCACCTGTGCCAGGGGCAAGGCGGACCACAAGAGGACCTCAGGACTCCTCCGACCCCTACCGGTGCCTCATCGCCCCTGGTCCCACATCGGCCTGGACTTTGTCACAGGCCTCCCGCCGTCCCAGGGCCACACCACCATCTTGACGATAGTGGACCGGTTCTCCAAGGTGGCCCACTTCGTGGCCCTCCCGAAGCTCCCTACGGCCCAGGAGACAGCAGACCTCCTGGTCCACCACATCGTGCGTCTGCATGGGATACCAGCGGACATCGTCTCAGACCGTGGCCCTCAGTTCTCCTCTCAGGTCTGGAGGAGTTTTTGCAAGGAACTGGGGGCCACCGTGAGTCTCTCGTCCGGGTATCACCCCCAGACGAACAGACAGGCAGAGCGGGCCAACCAGGAGTTGGAGCAGGCCCTCCGTTGCATTACCTCTGCGCACCCGACGGCCTGGAGCACCCATCTGGCCTGGATCGAGTACGCCCACAACAGCCAAGTGTCGTCTGCCACTGGCCTCTCCCCGTTCGAGGTGTGTTTGGGGTACCAGCCCCCATTGTTCCCGCTTGTGGAGGGTGAGGTCGATGTGCCCTCGGTCCAGGCCCACCTCAGGAGGTGCCGCCGTTCTGCCCTGTTGAAGGCCCGGACGAGGGCCAAGGCCCATGCAGACCGCCGGCGTTCCCCGGCCCCTGCATACCAGCCTGGGCAGGAGGTATGGTTGTCGACAAAGGACATCCCACTTCAAGTGGAATCACAGAAACTGAAGGACAGATATATCGGACCCTTTCCCATCACCAAGGTCCTCAGCCCGGCCGCAGTGAAGCTACGGCTGCCAGCTTCACTGCGGATCCATCCTGTTTTTTACGTGTCGCGGATCAAACCATACCACACCTCACCCCTCTGTACCCCCGGACCGGCGCCGCCTCCTGCCCGGATCATCAACGGGGAGCCGGCTTGGACCGTGCGCCGGCTCCTGGACGTCCGTCGGAAGGGCCGGGGGTTCCAGTATTTGGTGGACTGGGAGGGGTATGGACCCGAAGAACGCTCCTGGGTGAAGAGGAGCTTCATCCTGGACCCGGCCCTCCTGGCCGACTTCTACCGGCGGCACCCGGACAAGCCTGGTCAGGTGCCAGGAGGCGCCCGTTGAGGGGGGGGTCCTGTTGTGTGGGCCACTGAAGAGGAGGTACTGCTGGCCCACCACCACCAGATGGCGCCCTGCTTGAAGTGCGGGCTTCAAGCACGAGAGGGCGTCATAGTAACTGGGAGTGACGGCTGTTACTCGTCATCAGCATCAGCTGTCACTCATCCACATCATCACCACCACCTTAAAGGCCGGACTGCAACTCCACCTCCCCGCCGAGAAATCAACTACCAATCAGGTAATTCTCTGCTAAACCTTAATTCAAGTATTAGTCTGATCTCTTTTTGCAGCCGTTTTCTTGGGATGGATACCCTGTCTGCGGAGTTGGCGTTTGGTGTGGACTGCGACGGCTTCGCCTCACACCCCACCCAGATAAGTGGTTATCTCAGGAGCTGCACGAGTGTGTGATTGGAGGTGGACTTCTCCCTCCTTACTGAATACAGACTGTGGGATTACTGAGTGCGCGACCTCACACTCATCAGGACTGTCTCTGTTCTCTGCCAGCAGTACCGGGTCTGACTGCTGAAGACAGCGGCCACCTGGGGCGCAGGGCTTGGCGGCTCCGGTGTTCTTCAGCTCCGTTGGCAGTGGAAGCTGTGTGGGATCGGCTCTTCTCTCGCCAGGCATCTTCTATCGTCGAGCCTGCCCACACGTCACCTGGTGTATGATTGACAGTCACTATATTGTTATTGTCTGTACGTCGTTGTGCGATTCACAACATTAAATTGTTACTTTTGGCTTATCCATTGTCCGTTCATTTACGCCCCCTGTTGTGGGTCCGTGTCACGACACTTTCACAACACACAGCTTTATAATTCTACTGAAAAGAATGTGTATGTACACTTCTGAGTTTGTGTGTTCATCACACAGTGTTAGTCCTAATTCTACCCTATATTTTATAGATTTGGAAATTAAAGAGAAGGAGAAACAAACTCATTTCAGGTCGTGTAACCACACCTGCTCCTAATTTCCATTACATATTTGATGAAAGGACCTGCAACAAGGCCTGATGAGTGCAGGCAGCAGTCAGGTCCATGGTACTACATTCTCCTATCAAAGTGGAGGGGATGGAGAAACCACACTTTACATAGTATCTCCCTGTTTTCTCTGTCCATTAATGTCTTTGTTTTTTTTCATCAGCAGGGATTTTGACTGCTCCTTCACAGCGAATTTTCAAAACGCTCCATCAGTGTCAGCCAGTGATGGGCAGATGTTGCATCTATTTAGTAAATTAAAATCGGCTATATGTCAGGAGGATATGCTATAGGCCACATGCTGACCATCGCCACAATGACACAGGTCGATCCCCAGCAACATGGTTTCCGTCATGGTTTATTGGTGGGGCATGCTGTGACTCATAATGTCATCCTGGAGAAGGTCCTTGCTGTTGGGTTAAACAAAAGAAGCAGTTTGTGTGACTCTATGTGTTTGAGGAGACACGTGGCTGAGTTAAACGAGTTAATCGTCACAAGGGCTGCAGCGTGAAGGGAATTAACCATTCCGAAATGGCAGGAAAAGCAGATGAAATGGAGAAAAACAGTTAAGAATGAACAATCTGTGATCTCACACTTCAAAGAGATGGTTGGGACTCGCCAAATTTCTGATGTCACAGTTGTTCAATTACTTACACGCCTATGAAACATAGATATATTTTTTTTCTCCACCAGAGCTGCAGGATTTATTAATATCTTTGTACATTGATAGACATTAGTGAGGAGATTCCTTATCTACGAGGACTATTAGAAAAGTATCCAACCTTATTAAAAAAAAAAAAAAACATATGGATTTGAATCACGTGTGCTTGCGTGAGCCAACCGTGAACCTTCATGCGCATGTGTGATTTTTTTCACGCCTGTCGGTTGCGTCATTTGCCTGTGAGCAGGCTTTGAGTGAGAAGTGGTCCACCCCCTCGGCGGATTTTCATTGTCAGGGAAATGGCTGAGAGACTGCTGCTTTGCTTGATCAAATTTTTTTTAGAAACTGTGAGGCACATCCATGTGGACACCGAGAAATTCAGGTGGTTTTTGGTGAAAATTTTATGGGCTTCAAAGACATAAAGGGATGTTACTGTCGCTTTAAGGATGGCCCACAGCAGCTGTGGGGGCGCCGAGCTCCAGCTGCCATCGACAGACTGAACGACCATTTCATTTCTAAACGGACAAGAAGGACAAGCTGGGACAGCTTGGTTCTGTGGTGTGGTGGATGTGTCATTGTGTGCCACCAGCACATACTCTTGGACCACACCTGCTCTGAACTGGGGCAATGCAGATGAAGGGGCTGATTAGGTGGGTGGCGCAGTTTTGCAGACAACAAGGTTTTAGTTTTATTGATAACTGGCCCTCTTTCTGGGGTCACTGTGGCTTAATGATGTTGGATGGCCTTTACCCTACAGGACAAGGTGCCACCATCTTATCTGTGAACATAGAGTCCTACCCAGAGGGCAACATTAGAACTCTACAACAGGTCACGGAGCAGGTGATTAGAGAACCTGCAGAGCGTACTATTAATGCGGACATGGAATCCATTAAACTAGCGGGGAAACTACTGCAGGAAATCCGCTATGGTGACAGCATAGTTTGTGCCACAAAGGGAAATTTTTCAAATTGTGACCATGACCTGTTTCTGCAGACATACCCATAAAAAGAATAGAAGCATATGTTTTGTAAATTGAGTGCACATTAATACACCGGATAGCACTAAAGCTGAGGGTGCCCCACTGGCTGTTTCTGCAACATCAAATCATCTGTGTCTGCTGTCTTCAGCCCGTGTGGAACTTCACAAACCCAAACCTATTCTGAGGCATCTTAATATATTAATGTGGAACCATTCCTGAATCCAAACACTATTGAATTGATTTACTTAGATGCCAGATGACAAGTGCTAAATTGTGTGGGCAATCCAAATGTTTGCGCTTCAGAGTGGAGACAGTTTTGCAGGTGATTTACCAAAATTCAATTTCCAATTTATTCAATCTGTAGAATGCCAGCTGACGACAGTGTCGCCCCAAGGTGCTTCACATAAAATCCAAAAACTAATTAAAATTAATTAAAAGATTAAAAACACATTTAAAAGAGTAAAAGAAATATTAAATATTAAAAGAAACAAAAAGCATAATAATAACAATAAAAGGCATAATGACAAATATGCCAACTAATGAGAGGGAGAATAAATGCTTCAATCTGGCTTTAAAAGTGTCCACAGATTCTGACTGCTTTAAACAACCAGAGCAGAGACATCCTGGCAAGACGCACAAAGCAGAAAAATGACTGCACACAGAAAAAAAACCCCGGCAAACAAGAAAGAGAGGGCTGATGGCAAACCACCACAGGTGCCATCTGGGAACTCCCTCTCTGTCTATGCACACTCAATAATTCAGGAAGTCCTGTGCTGAAAAAGGCAAAAAACTAACTGCGCAGTTGAAACAGGTGGTAATGTGACATAGACAGCAGTAACGTCACTATTTGCATGTTCCCACAAGAACCTTGTGCACTCGGGTGGACAAATCCCAAATTGCATATTCATGAAGGCTATTTTGCTCATTTGATTCAATCAATCAATCAATCAACAACTTTATTAATCCCACAAGGGGCAGTTTCATTTGAGCAGTCCGTTTAAGAAAAAATAAAATACAATAACAATATATAACAACAATAAAACTAATAAAAAACAAATAAAACAGACTTAAGAAGTTAAAATGAATAGCAAGAATAAATAAATAAATAAAAACACGGCAGACCTACGGAGCATTTAAAAGTCGAATCGCCGAAGGTATAAACGACTTTAAAAACTGGTTGGTTCTACACACAGGTGACGCATAACGGCGTCCTAAAGGAAGCAGGGAAAACTCTCCTAAAAGAACATGACCTTACATGGACAAAATAATTTCAGCCTTCCGGAAGATCTGCTGATTACGCATCTGTTTGATTGACGCATGCACTGTTAGTGAATCACCATGCACATTTTTTTAGAGTGCTATGATGTTTGAACACGTTTTAACACATGCAAACCTTTAGTAAATCTGGTTCTAACTGTCATCCAAAGACACAGACAGGGAGCATTCCCGAGAATTGCACCCAGGTCTACATGTTGGAAGCCCAACTCCTTAAGCCCCGTTTACACATAGACGGTTTTGTTGGCGGGTAGTACGTAGACCGAAGTTCGCGGTAGTTCCGGCTGTTTTCGCGGTGGAAAGGGGCAGAGCATTTCGCCAGCGTTTTGACTGCCGTACTATCCGCAAATACGCGGATAAAACGCCGCTAAATCCGCCGAATAAAGCGGCGTTTTTGACGCCGTAGCATCTGGCACACGTCAGGCAACAGGGGTTAATACCCAGTTCTATCCTTTACAATCGCAGGTTAAGACGCACGTGAGAATGGCGGTGTACTGCTGCCGCCGATAATGCCCTGTGTACCGCTGGTTATCCAGGCAAATCCTGCGTTACTCCAGGAACTTTTTGCATATAGGCACCGCCCCCAGAGTATAATAGGCTGAAGCAGCAGGAATACATGCCTCTGTCACTGCAGGGGGTGGGAGATCATACTCAGCCTTTTCCCCTCCTCAACGTGTTGCTCGTCTCCACCACAGGGCTACCCTCTGCTTCTGAACCAGACCTCTTGGTAAGTCCTTGCCGCTGCCAATTTTCTTTTAGGAGGCATACTGGAGCTTCTCTGCAAAAATATCTGGAGCTGGCCACGAGTGAGAGGCCTGCATGCAGCACGCTAGCGTTTTTATACTGACCGCCGCCTATCAGCCGTTTGGAACGCCGTTTTAACTGGGAGGTGGTGTTTAGAACGGCGCACTGTCCGCTAGCACTGCCGTTTTGTCTGCCTCTGTTGCCGGTTAAAACGCAGTTGAGGACGCTGATGTGGGCTCTATCACCGTTTTACACGCCGTTGATTAGGGATACAACGCCGGCCGCCAATTACGGCGGTGTAAACTGCAGCACTACAGGAAGGGGCAGGATGAAACGGCGATTAAAAAGTATCAAACGCCGTTGTTCGCGTTGTCTCCGTCGTCACGCGAATTCTTCGGGAGCGCTCCCGGAATTATTCGACATGTTGAATAATTTTTTTGACGATTCCCAGTAAAGCCGGAACTAAGCCACGCCCCCCTAGTTAACAATGGTGTTTGATCCTTAAGACGGCCAAAAACTCTTCTGGGACGCTTCCGGGAGCTCTTACCGTCTGTGTGTAAACGGGGCTTTATCCCACTGAGCTACCTGCTCTGCCTGTGCAGGGGGCTCTGTTGTTGTTGGTTATTGTGTTTTCTTTTTGTTGTTGCCGCTAACACCATGATATCATCTCTCACTGACTGCTTTTGCTTCTTCTGCCTTTCAGTTTTGTTTGCAGTTTTCATTTTCTACTGTTTTCTTCACACCGCTTCTATTTATTTAAATCACCTTATGTTGTTCCCACGACAGCTGACAGCAGAATAAACCCTCGTGTGACTGTGACTGTGTGTGTGTGTGATAGGTGTTTGAGTTTCTGTGTAATCAGAGATAACACAGGAATCTGAATCTAATCCTGAAGGCCTCTTCTCCAGCGTTCTCTCTAATTTTCTTTCTCTTGCACTTTTCCCTTCCTGGTTCCCTCTCACACATTTGTATTCTAAACCAACTTGTCTTTGGATGACATTAATCATCACCAACCAACCAAAGGACATGGTGCTGGAAATTGAAAAGTAATTAATTGAATGTCAAGAGAATGAATACACAGTTAATTCAACTGCATCATGATTATCTGTTGTCTTAGCAATGTTGGTTTGGTAGGTTTTCACAGACTATTAGTCTCATTTAATACTTTAAGGCATCTTAAAGGGTTTAATGACACAACTCACACCATAATTGAATTAACAGTTATTGTGTTTTCTCGGTCGTTGTGTTTGATATACAGCTCTAAATCAGAAAAAACCTGTGATGGCATGGAAAAAAGAATTAAATAAATAAACACAAATCAGCCAGTAACATGTTCTTTGACTTCTGTTTCATCGAAGGCTGTATGAACCGTTTGTGTGGTCAACTTCATTTCATTTGTTAACATACCATTCTTGAAGTTGATGACACAAAACATGAAATATTTTGTTCATACTATCTGCAAATGGAAGATGGAGTGCATTTATAGAGCACTTTCCCATCTGCATCAGAAGCTCAAAGTGCTTTATAATGATGCCTCACATTCACACAGGAGCACTCACACACTGATGTCAGGGTGCTGCCATGCAAGGTGCTCATTACACACAACTAGGGGATTAAGGACCTTGCTCAAGGGCCCTTAGTGATTTTCCGGTCTGGCTAAGTTTTGAATCAAAGATCCTCTGATCTGAAGCCCAACACTGAAACACGAGACCATCACCTCTGCAATGAAATACAAATCAACGTAAATGTAAGGATAACTGTCTTTTTAAATTTGCATTGTCCGTATCATTCCAACTTGTACTGATCTGGGTATTTATGTAGAAAAGATACTTTCAATATTTATAGCACAGGGTGGTTATGTGAAACCACCATTAATGCGTCACAATTTGCATAATCTCTGTTAAGATTTTTGTTGCCCTCATCTTTCCAAATAAGCGAGTGATTTATCGTTACAAAGTCAAAGGTCCGCCACAATGCAAATCCCTTTCAGTTACTCTTTTAAACCTTCCCGACAGATTAACCTCTCACTGCAGTGGGTCGCTACACATTTCCCTGAAAACATTCTAACGATTGAAAAGTAAGCAGTTCAGAAAAGTTCCCACAATACAAACTGAAGGTAACATGTGCCGGCCCATATGGATGGAAGCCATCGTGATGTCCATTGAATATGTGAAGCTCCTCCTTCTGTTCTGTTTTGTTCAATTTGCCTCTAGTAGGCTACATGGTAGAGCAGGAGTGCATAAGGAGCTGGTCTGCCAATATGTGGACATGGGTTCAAATCCTGCTCATGCTACCTGTCTGTGTCATTGGACAAGACACACTGTCTACATTGTCTCAGTTCACCCAGATCTAAATCAGTACCGGTGTTGCAGACCGAACGGTTCCCCCTAAAAATTGGTCCGCCCTGCCTCCACTGTGCATGCGTCATTTCGGAGCTCAGCACCTCGTCTGAGACAATCTCTTCACCCAAAGTGATCAAGTGGATTAATGGATTAACCATCAGATGACAAGATAAAACCTCTTAAATCATTCTGAAGTCAGTTTTAAACAGAAACAGGGCCGTTTTAAGCATAAACGAGGCGATAATCTGTGATGCTTTGAAATAAAGAACGTGTAGTGAATGCAACAGCTAGCAGCTCGTGTAGCTGTGGCGTGCTGCTCGCTTCCTCCGTTTTTATGTTGAAATAATGCAGAATTTGTGTGGAAATGTTTGTTGTATAAAAGCTTCAGATATCTGTTGCTGAGATAGATGATGACTGGAGTGCAGTTTGAAGCAGAAACGAACCGATAATCGGTGAAATGCATGCGCAGTGAAGGCAGGGCAGATCGATTTTAGGGGGGGACCGTTCGGTCGGCCACACTGGCCTTGGCGGAGATGAGCACTAGTTTGCTCAGTTCACTATTAATAGTCAAATTGTGTAGTTGTATCAGTGAAAACAGACTAGTTTAGCAAGTTTAACATATTGTGAAGGGGTTACATTTTGCAGATATATCAGTAAGTTTGTCACTTCTTGTTTTTGAATCTTTCGTGTGTTCCATGTGCATATTTCACACAACTAGAAAAATAAATAAATATATCCTCGCTTAATGACTGTGCTCTTCGCAATGAAATCTGTCTTTGTGTTGAACACCAGAGGCTGTCTACAGACATTATACAAACAGTTCACCCTGAGAACGTCAATAATACCCGAGTAAATGGACTGCACTTGTGCTTTCATGCTTTAAGCACTTTACAGTGATGCCTCACATTCACCCATTTGCACACTGATGCTCAAATGTAGACCAGGAGCAACCTTGGGATTAATAGTGGAGCAGATAACTGTAACAATTGTTCAAATCTGGTTACAAGCACCAAAATTTGACTGTGTATACCTCTTGGTATATATTTGAGACAAATAACATTAGCCATTTGAATTTTCAATTGGGGCCAAATAGGGGTCAATGAAGAATTGCACAGGGGTCAAAGTAAAAACAAATGTTCCAATCATGTTGAAAACTATACCACATTATTTGTCTGATCATGAAGATTCCAAAGGGGTATAGTTTGGACTATCTATGAATGAATATTATGGAATTATGGGCATTATACCATAATATGGTATAGCTTTCAATATGATTGGAACATTTTTTAATTTTGACCCCTGTGCAATTCTTCATTGACCTCTATTTGGCCCCCGATTGAAAATTCAAATGGCTAATGTTATTTGTCTCAAATATATACCAAAAGGTATACACAGTCAAATTTTGGTGCTTGTAACCAGATTTAAACAATTCCTCTGCAAATATTCTGTTATCTGCTGCACTATAAGGACCATGCTTCAGTGCCCTAAGTGTTTTTCCTAGAGGGATTTGAACCAAGCCCACCGCTTTAGCCTAACCAACCAAAGTTGCATGGACCCACAAGTTTGCTATGTGAAAATGTGCTGCAGTCAGAAAAACAAAAACTGCCAAATGTGTCACATATGCCATAAAGCTATGAAGTCGTCCCTGATCTCAGAGTTCCTGTGGATATATATTAATCCCCTGCTACAATTCCAACAGTTGTGTAGATAAAGGAACAATGGAGCCATTTGAGTTTTGTGGTTGATCCTGAGTCGTAAGCGGATGGCACACAGAGGGCGAGTGGAGCCAAGGTCCCCTGGTTTCAGTCTGGCAGTAGCAATGGCTCACCAGCTGCTCCCACAGAAAGCAGCTGAACCTTATTGGCTCCCAATGAGCAAAGATTAACATAGTGACCTGCAAAGACGGCTGGTAATGCTGACACAGATGCCCACAAACAACTGGGTAAAGGACATCGGCTGGATGGCAGATGAGGAGATTTGATCAAAAGCTTCTTTGGGTAAGAACGTAATATAACTAATGGAAGAAAATAAAGAATTCCTCCCCTTTCTTCAGTTTGCCAGTGAATACAAGCACAAACACATACTTTGACAAACAAGAAGTGACATTAGTTATCTGATACAGGAGAGACTCCAAAGGGCACACAATGACACACATTCTCACAGACACTCCTTATCTCTCCCACCAACAGCTGCAATAACATAACCTTTGCAGAGGTCACAAAGGTCCTTCAAACTGTTTTTTCACTGAATTACTTCAGTCTGGGTAAAGCAGGTTCTCCTACATCCTCACAAGTGTCCCACAACCGGGTACAGTGGTCCCTCGCTATAATGCGGTCTCGCAGTTTCGCAGATTTTTTTAGTCCAATTTTGCATGCTTTTTTTTTTTTTACAGCGCATTGTGTTCTGCGTCCTCATCAATCAGGCCAGTCGCGACACCGCAAAGGCAGAGTACGCGCATTGTGTTCTGCGTGTCTTTTTATAAGAATCTTCTCGCCCAGAAGAAAAAAAGAGCGCCAACAACTACCCATAACTATGTTCACTCGGAAAAAGACACCTGCACCGAGGTGTGACTCAGTGGAAAAAGGCGCGACAGTGGCGCGGCGCCAGGATGAAGAGGCGCAGTCAGAGGAACTGTGAAATACTGGTCAGGTCACTATTAATAATTTCTTATGTGTCCAACCTCGTCGGTTGATCGTTAAAATTAAATTCTTTAATTCTAAAAGCCATCATAATTATTTATAGGAAAACGTTCTATTTTTATTTCTCAAACAAATGTTTGGGCCTGAAAACAGGTTGGTCTTATTTTTCTACTAAGGTTTGAACTTTGAGTGTTTACACACGAGAGAAAAGTGAGAAAATGTTCATGTCTGTTTGAGAAAAGTGTATAAATTGTGTAGTGAGGGGTTTTACAGCCTTAAAACATCTATAATAATTGTAAAAAATAACGCTGACTACTTCGCGGATTTCACCTATTGCGGGCTATTTTTAGAATGTAAACAAGGGACCACTGTACTCGTTTTTTTTTTTATGTAAAATCTCCAAAAATGTTTTGACACTTTAAACTTGACGAGTTGTATAAATTGTTGCATTATTTTTTTGTGTAGCTTTTCCATGGGTCTGACTAAAAGAAGACCCCCCCAAGGCAGGGACATATACGCACCTTCTTTGTCGTCATGGCGAATGATGGCGTCCTTTATGACATCAGTAAGGTTGAATCGAATACGGTGTTTTTTGCGGTGAGAGGGCGGGGCCCGGACTTTGACTCCGCCCTGCTTGCGCTGAAGGCTCTTTTCTCTCTCGTAGTAAGCCTTTATTTGATCACAGCGCATCCTCCTGACCAGCCGCTGTCGCTGGCCAATGGGGAGAGACTCCAGCAGGCACTGGTCTATCTCCATGTTTTGACGAAAGACGTTACATAGCTGGAAACAACCTGGACAAAGGAAGACAAGGAAGCAATGACACTGACCCTGACTGTTAAAATAACACATTACGTGCAGGACTGTAGACAAATAAATAAATAAAAATAAAAATTTGGTGACTAATTTTTGCAAAAAATTCTGTTTTGTTGTGTCTAGTTTCCTTATAAATTGCTCCAACAACTTAAAAGTGACCGTGACGCAGTCGGAGTCCACGGACATTTTTAAGTCAAGACTTAAAACCTATTTTTATTCTCTTTCTTATGAATAGCTTTGATTTTTAAATTTGTTTTATTCTTTTACTTGTGTTTTTATTTATGTATTTGAATTTTTTAATTTTTACTGATTTATTTAAAATTTTATATTGAACTGTTCTGTGTGAGATACCTTGAGGTAGCTTTTGTTGTGATTTGGCGCTTTATAAAATGATTAAATTAAAGCAAAATGTCATTAGATTAGATTAGACAGAACTTTATTAATCCCTTGGGAAGACTCCCTCATATAAATATAAATACACAAATATACACACCAGACATACTGATCAATACTACTCTGTTGGCTACTACTGTTCCTCTCCTTCCCGTCACTTGTCTTCCTGTTACTCCTTCTCCCACTGAGTGAGGAGTTGTACAGTCTGATGGCCTGAGGGACAAAGGAGTTTTTCAGTCATATATATATATATATATATATATATATATATATGGCTACGTCTGTCCGGGATAAACTCCCCAAACTATAATATGTAACCCTAAAAACTATATATTCTGAATCCTCATGACATGGGAAACAAGCTGGTACCATTTTTTTTAAAGTTGAACTCAAAATTACCTCCAAAATCGCCAGCTGTGGGTATGACCAGGCAGATTCAACTTCCCAGCCCTGTATATGTGTTGGCCATTTCTGTTTATTTAATCCCTTCCTTCAGCTACTTTATGTTCTCAACTGTTAAGCACCTGACTGTCCTGTACAACCCAGTTTGCCTTCCTGTCTGAATACATTCATTTTATGTTTGTAAAATTGCAATGTAAAAACAGTGAAATACACCACTACCTAAATTTTGATTCATTGATATTTACATTTAGTGTTACCTACCTTTTGTGCATAATTTTGTTATAAATTTGATTGCAAAACAAAGTCTGCATGAAGGGCTTCAAATGTGTTTGTCTTTTAACCAAGTATTTCCACTTAGTTTGGGGAGTTCACTTCTTATATTTCTACTGGACAAACGTTAGCCCATTAACTATTATATTTATAAGACATCAGCATTACAAAAACAAATGTTGGGCAGTTGTTTTGATTAAAATGATTGGCATTTGGCTTATGTCTAAAACAGGTTAACCCGGCATTGTGCTCGTATGTGCTAAAAATCATTGATGCACAGTAGAAAGCAGATAGAGGGAAACACTTTTCCTACAATCTGTCATTGCTTTCCTCCTATGAAGTGCTTCCCTTGTGTTTTCTGCTCTGCATCATTTTTTTTTAGCACGCACAAGCACCATGAGTACCAGTTATGTGCATGCCTGTTCATAATAATGTGACGTTTCACACTATCAGTGTTAAACAATAACTGTTTTTCTCTTCTAGCTCTACAAACTAAATGTCAGAATTATTGTTAATACAAATCATCACTTTTACAGCTAGTTTACTTTACAAAAGTCAGTGGGATAGATATTAGAACATTTCCACCTCACTGAATACGTGGTCTGTCAATAAAGTAACGGTCCTTTTATTTTTTTCAAAAACTATATGGATTTCATTCATATGTTTTTACGTCAGACAAGCTTGAACCCTCGTGCGCATGCGTGAGTTTTTCCATGCCTGTCGGTTACGTCATTCGCCTGTCAGCACGCCTTGGGAAGGAGTGGTCCCGCCCCCTCGTCAGATTTTCATTGTCTGGAAATGGCGGAATGAAAAGGACTTTTTTTCCATCAGAATTTTTTCAGAAGCTGTTAGAAACTGGCACCTGGAAACCATTCGAAAAATTTATCTGGCTTTCGGTGAAAATTTTACGGGCTTCACAGAGAATAAGGACTGTTACTGTTGCTTTAAGGACTGCTTTAAGGACTGCTTTAAGGATGGTTGGAGCACCACGCTCCGAGCTGCGATGACGACGCACAAACCACTGGATAATTTCTAAACGGATGGCTCTGTGGATATAAGACCGTCGTGTTTATCACAAGAGCTGGACATCAGCCATTTTCCGGCAGATTTCACTTTTAACAAGAGATTTTGTCATGGAAAGCCGCGCGGAGGCTTTGTGCGTAACTACTGATTCGCTGTGGAAGCGAGACAAAGGAACACCTCCGTTTCGGAGTCTCAGAGGACAAGTTTGGACATGCCTATCTCGGCTTTCAATGCTTACCAGTCCAGTAAGTATCAGAGAAATTGTGGAGAGCTGGGCATGTCCAAACTTGTCCTCTGACACGCCGAAACAGAGGTGTTCCTTTGTCTCGCTTCCAAAGCGAATCGGTCTTTACGCGCGAAGCCTCCGCGCGGCTTTCCATGACAAAATCTCTTGTTAAAAGTGAAATCTGCCGGAAAATGGTTGATGTCCAGCTCTTGTGATAACCAGAGAAAGAGCACACGACGGTCTCGTATCCACAGAGCCATCAGCTCAGAAATGGTCCGGTTGCTTGTGCCGCGTAGTCGCAGCTCGGAGTGCGGCACGCCAACCGTCCTTAAGGGGGGCCTTAAAGCTGTAGTAACAGTCCTTATTCTCTGTGAAGCCCGTAACATTTTCACCGAAAGCCAGATAAATTTTTCGAATAGTTTCCAGGTGCCAGTCTCTAACAGCTTCTGAAAAAATTCTGATGGAAAAAAAGTCCTTTTCATTCCGCCATTTCCAGACAATGAAAATCCGACGAGGGGGCGGGACCACTCCTTCCCAAGGCGTGCTCACAGGCGAATGACGTAACCGACAGACGTGGAAAAACTCACGCATGCGCACGAGGGTTCAAGCATGTCTGACGTAAAAACATATGAATGAAATCCATATAGTTTTTGAAAAAAATAAAAAGGGCCGTTACTTTATTGACAGACCTCGTATATATATATATATATATATACGAGGGCTGTCCGTAAAGTATAGGTCCTTTTTATTTTTTTCAAAAACTATATGGATTTCATTCATATGTTTTTACGTCAGACATGCTTGCACCCTCGTGCACATGTGTGAGTTTTTCCATGCCTGTCGGTGACGTCATTCGCCTGTGAGCACTCCTTGTGGGAGGAGTCGTCCAGCCCCTCGTCGGAATTCCTTTGTCTGAGAAGTTGCTGAGAGACTGGCGCTTTGTTTGATCAAAATTTTTTCTAAACCTGTGAGACACATCGAAGTGGACATGGTTCGAAAAATTAAGCTGGTTTTCAGTGAAAAGTTTAACAGCTGATGAGAGATTTTGAG